>NW_024117663.1:0-7986 GCF_003073215.2 Triticum urartu | reverse complement strand
CGACGCGTGTTAATCTCTGTGGCTGTGATATCTTCAGTGTGTGTAATTTTCTGTCCTGAAAAAGGGACCTCCGACTCTGGCTGTTCAGTTTCCAAATCCTTCTCAAGTAGCTTTGCCTTTTTAAGCAATGACATGGCCTCTGCAACATTACCAGCCTTCTTGTGAGAAACAGCCTCTCTTTTCAGAGCAAGCACTTGTTCCTTTACTGCCTCTCGATTCAAAGAAGAAACAGGTGCATGGCTGTCCATTTGGTTGTCATCATCTTCACTCCAACCAAATGATTTTAGGGCAGCAGCCATAGCTGGGTCATTGATGTCATCGTCTGTAACATCGAAATTCCCATCAAAGTTAAGATCATCAGAGACAGCCAGTATTTGTTCGAAATTGATAGCAGGTAGTCTTGAATTGTCGTATAATATGTCATCCTGGTTATCATCATCCATGTTATGAATAATTGCAGCCAAGTCATCATCAGACTCTTCTGCTTCGCCCAGAATCTCCTGTTCTTCCAGTTGTCTTTCCAAAATTTTAGCCTTCTTCAGCTCTTCCTTTGCTTCGGCAAGTTTACCTTCACGCTTCAGCACTAGGGCCTGTCTCTTAAGAGCATTAACCTGGGATTTGTCAATACCACCAGCTTTCTTGCTCTCTGATGTCTTTGGTGCTACTTCTCTAAGAATCTGTGACAGCTCTCCTTCAACACTCATAGTAGTTGGCCTTGTTTCATCATGAAGATCTGCATCTGACCAGCCTAGATCTTTGAGTTCAGAAGCAAGATCATTCTTTTCTTTTCTAACCCTTTTCCCACTTGGAGCCTTTTTTGTTACAGCGTCATCATAATCCTCAATTTTCTGGGAACCAACAACGGCACTAACATTGGGAGCTTTTGTCGCCATTCTCCTGCTCTTTCTCAATTCTAATTCAAGTGCTGCGGCTTGCCTCTCAAGCTCTTTACCATGCTTGAACGCCCGCAGTGCTTCCTCAGGTTTTCCTTCTGACTTCAGTATTTTGTACTTTCCCTTCTCCTCTACTGCTTGTTGACGCAGTTCTTCCGGAGTAAAAATGGATGCATTGTTGTTGAGTTCATAATTTTGTGCTTCAGTGGAAAGGCTTCCATCACCATTCCCATCCATACTGGCTTTTCTGGAACCAGAACTGGATGCACTGGCAGTGCTTACGGTTCTCCCAGGAACCTCAGAACCCAGAGATTCCCTACGAGAAAGCTGACCGTGCACACTATCACCTCCAAGAAGTTCACTAAGTATTTCATCCTCTGGTTTAGAAGCTGTTTTTGTGTTAGCTGTGGAAACAACATACATAGAATTATTTGCAAGTATTTCAAGCAAAAAATGTGAAGAGAAATATATAATTGCGTACTCTTTAAGTTGACAACAGCATACTCCTATAACTGGAGTAAAACTTAACCATGTTTCAGCTTGGTGGGAAATAATAAGGAAAGCAGTGCATAATAAACATGAGAACCATTAAACAACCAAACTAGTAATAACTTCACATGTGTAACATCTACAGAGAATATAACCTTTCATAACAAAGACCAAAATTATATGGTTTTATCAGCACTTGAAATTCTGAGCTGTAGCTACCAGACAAACAGGAACATGTTAAATCACGTGAATGGACAAACACTGCCTAAGTGTTTCTCCCTCCGTAAAGAAATATAAGAGTGTTTCGATCACTACTTTAGTAATCTAAACGCTCTTATATTTGTTTACAGAGGGAGTACTTGTTTAGCAGTAAGAAGACGAAAGCACCATTGTTAGGTTAGTCAGTTAATTATCCCCTGTGTTTTAAACCGCATGGATATACATCTCATACAGAACTCCAAACAGGAGGACGAATATTGCAGAGCTCAGCCCTGCAGCTCGACTGTGCACAAGTGCCCTAATGTGCTCTGGTTGGGAAGGTTGCATAATACAAAAGCAATTGTGTCCAATGCTGACAATCATATTAATTTTTAATCAAGCAGGACTCGTCGCTTTTAGATGTGTCAAGTATCAACCAAATCATAATTCCTTTGATGAGAAACAAATTTGATAGAAAGCGCATGGAAATAAATTTACCTTTTCCGGCTCTATTTTTGTGTCCATATCTCAACTCATAGCGTGCTGCTTCCTCGAGTTTTTTGCAAGGATCACAAATTCGAACAGGTGAGTCACCCTGTCCACGTAACACCATCCTCTGCTGGGTGCAACTGCTGCAGAAGAGGCCTCCACATCTTTGGCAATGATGCTACATATTAAATACACAAAAGTTAACACAACTCCTGGTCCAACCATCTCCATAATATTACAAGAAATGTTAAGTTTCTGTCAAGTGACAAATATGCAAACACTAACGATGAATTCAACCATTTAAATTACTGAAACAGAACAAGAGGTATTTTCAGACCCAATAAATCCAAACTTCATGAGAGACCGGCAACAGCACATGAATTTTCTGTTTAAAGCTTTGGATTTGCGAATGTATATTCAGATAGCATAAAACAAACATGCAGTGCAACTTTTTTTATTAGGCATGAAACAGAGCAATTATTAACTTTCACTGCTAGGACTAAAAGAGATATTATCAGTCGACATACATTGAGGTCATTCCAGTGAGAATGTGCACCAACTTAGTTTTCCCCCTCTGCACAAGCTCATGGGAATGACCTCATCCTCCTGGACATAATCGCAATGCACGGAACTAAAAGGCGTGAAGCTTGCAGCATGTGGTGGTTCTGTACTTTTTTGGGGGGCTGTGATCCGATCGTGTACTAATAGGCTGAGATGCGTGTCAACACTTCATCGAACCCCCTTGTAAGCACACAGTGAAAGCCCACCGTTCAACCTGTTAAACTGCTAATTCTTGGTTCTGCATAGTCATGACAGCAGAGGCAGAGGGGAGAATTTATGCAAGTAATGAGTAGACTTTCTTCGATCATTACAAGTAGTGTGAGACAGTGATCCAAAAGTGAAGGAGGTTCCCATGAAATGCAACTGAAATTGGTATGAACTGGATTATTGTGCCTGATTGGATCATGGCAGAGGAGTAGGTTATGCTTCACATCATCATCACGAGGCCAGAGATCACGAGATTGATTACCTTCCGTGTGAACAAGGAGAACTGGGCGGCACAGCCCTGGCAGTTGGAGGCATCCAGCACCCAGGTCGCCCCTCGCATCGACGGCTTGGGCGGCAGCCCGATCTTTTCCAACATGGCTACTGGCAGGAAGAAACCCTGCCTGTCTGCGAGCAAAGCACTCTGCAGGTTAAATTTAATCACTAGAACCCACATGAAGTTGATCAGAGAGAGCGATGGCGACGATGGGGAGGGGCGCAACTCCTGACCAGCGATCCGTGGATCTGGAGCAACAGCTCAGGACTGCCGTGCGGGGGCGGTGAAGGCGAGGTGGAAGAGGAGGAGGGGGAGGAGGCTGACCTTGGTCGAGGGAGGAGGGAGACGAGCGCACGGTCGTCGGCGCCCCCGGACGGGGCGGAGATTTGAGGCGGAGCGGGGGAGAAGCACGCCGCCGGGCCGGAGTCGGAGCCGGAGTCCAAGGGCAGGGGATCTTGCAGGGTAGCCCTCGGAGGTCTTCCTTTGTCTGGGTGGGCTTCTTCTAGTAGTACCTTTTTGATTGAAAACATGCTTCTTTTTATATATATAGCTGGAAAAGAAATACTGTAGATGCTTCACCAGCGAAGCTACCTCCCACGGCAGTGCTACCCTGATACTTGTGCAATTGCCACCGAGGGCCCCGAGCGATTCCGTGCTAACAACATCATTGCTCCAGTCCAATCGCAGTCTTTTTATCGAAGTTTATTTATGGAGTATTTCTTCAAACAGAGGTTGATACCGCGAAGAAGATGTGTTCAAAGAATTTTATTGTAATTCTTAGTTATAGGAGTTATTTTGTATTTTCTTAAATCTTAGGTCAAAATCAGTGTAGATGTAATTTTTATGAGTATGAATATAAAATTGTAGGTGTTTCTAAAAAAACTGCGATATTGTTTCTAGTGATTTTTGTGGTTTCTTATGATTTTCTCCGGTTTTAGTTTTTTTTTGTTTCGCATATAAATACAAACATTTTACAAAAAATGTGAAGCAATACATGAATAATTTTTTTCCTCTATGATCTGTTACGACTCGTCTTTAGGGGACCATGGCTTACATTTAGATATCGTGCTCCGACCGATGTCGTTCGTTTCATATGCTTCTTTTTGCTTTTCCTTCCCTTTCTTCCCAGTTGTGATCTTTTAGAATGAAGACAATCCGAGAGAAAGGGTTGTCTGAGATGTAGATGACCTTCGTCGAAGATCCAAGGTTTGTGTTTTTTCCTTGTTCTAGGATGGTGAGTTCTTCGGCCAACTGCTCCCCGTCGTCTAGGATGGTGTTAAAGTAAAAGTAGAAACCCCGCTTCACGAAGACGATGGTGTGCGGTGTCATGTGAGTCACCATCGTCTTCTAGACGCAAATTCCGTTCATACCCCATGGTCTAGAGGATTTATGGCACGCAAGTGCAGGGGCACTCAGGTCACTGGTGCCGCCTTTTTATTTTGGCTTCCGATTTTTAAAGTTCTATATCTTTTAAATGAAAAAAATTAAATCAAGTTCTGCTTTCATATTCGGGTTTGTCACGACCAGCGCTTTCAAATAAGATCCATTTTCAATATACTTTGACGAACTTTGAAAACAAAACTTGTTAAGTTTCAAAAATAAAGTGGCCATTAAAAATTAATTATTTTGTGTCTACATTGACAGGAAAATTTGCTTAAAATTATATCTTTGAAACTTATTGAAGCCAGGCATTTTTTAATGCAAAAAGGGTAAGTTTCATCGCTGAAACTTAAATCTTATTGAGAGATTTTCTTTTTTACTGTGCCTTTGTGCGGGGTTCAACTTCTTCACGAATCGCGAGGCAAATCAAGCGAACGTCAGGGCTCGGCAGGTGAGTGCCCCTGCGAATTTCCGCATGGTTTGGAGTCAAATATGGATGAATAATGATCTATTGATCTTACGATCAGGAGGTGATTGCGTAATAAGAAAATAGGGAGATTTGTGGTGCATGAAGGGAACTTAGGCATCATGGTTTTACTTTTACCCCCGCTTCAGACCCGAATAGGTAGTAACCCTACATCCGAAAGTGCGTAGGAGCACCTGCGGGCTCACCTCCCTGGTATCTCGCCATTCAATATGCATCGGGATATGTACCATTATATGTAGTTTGAGTGTATTCTTTAATTTTAGTTCAATGCATATATGTGTTCTCTGCACCGTCTGTCTCCGGGCCCCAGCACGTCTGTTCCAGCGCCCAACAACCAACAACCAAAGCTGTCTTTACTCCTGTAACGGCCACATGTTTAATCAATGCAGTCATCGTTTCTTCCTCCTCTCTTCTTTCAACTCTCTCGTTTCCAACTTCAAGCCAGCTATCCCGCACCACGTCCCGGGAGCTCTGTGTCACCTCGTTGGTCAAGCTCTCGAGGTCGAGCTTGTCGAGGAGGGCTTGCTCGTGGCTGGTATAGCTGAGTCTAGGTCGTGCACGAACATGCATGAAGTAGAGTGGCGACGGGGGCACGCCGAGCTCATACTCCGGCCACACAACCGTATTCAGTCACTGCTACTTCAGCATGTGGTTCCACGTCTTCCAACGGAAGAAGTCCTTGACGACATAAGCTGCCTTTCTCGGAGCTTGGAGGTGTTGATAACGTAGTAGCCTAGTAGGTCTGGGACGAACTGGGTCTGGTTCTTCGGCGGCGGCGATGAGTACACGGGCTTTCTTGGAGGTTGGAGTAGCTAAGCCTAGTATAGGCCAGGGACGAACTGCGTCTGGCTCACCGGCGGCGGCGAGTACAAGGGCTCGTTCTCGTGGACGATGCGGCGGTCCTCTTCAAGGCCGTCGTCGAGACGGTCACCACCAGCGTGTAAGCCAACGAGCGAACTTGCATGGCTCATAGCAATAATTATGGTTCCTGTTCTGAGCTGCTTTATTAAATGATGGAGGACATGCATGCACTGCTATGATATATTGTATTCCTATTTGTCTTTCTATGCATTTCAACAAATGACTACATACGAAGCAAAATGAGTGAATCTACACTCTAAAATATGTCTACATACATCCGTATGTAGTAGTCATTTGAAATGCTTAGAAAAACAAATATTTAGAAACGGAGGGAGTAGCACGCGTTGGTCTGGTATTCACATGTAAGAATTCATTTATGTAACAATGTCGCACATCCCGAGCATGCAGACGATCGGCAGTGATTTCGGAGTGGGTCGTCGCCGAGTGCTCTTAGTCCACTTCCGCCTACATCTCGCTATATTGTTTCCTTTGGCTTGCTATATATTGTATTGATTGACTGAATTTGTGTCACAATGAGTTTTCCCGCAAGCTAGGTTATGGGCATTGTCCATGTATATATGTATAGGGGCGTAATAGTATGACAACTATGTTTCACGAATCAGCTATGCATCAGAGATCCCTAAGTATGTGGAGAGTGTATCATCCTATAACCATAAGAGCATTTACAACATGACACCCCATATCCACTCCAAACGCCTGGGCGGCCTGCCCGATCACTGTCCGAAATTCGAACTGGAAAAAGCTACCCAACTGGCCTCCCAAACGCAGCCCCAACGTTTGGGCTGACCGGCAACCTCCATACCCAGCCCATATGGGGGACGGATATGGGGATGCCTCAGCGTGACAGGACGCGTCCACCATGTCGGATCTGGCCGACTATGGCCTACCCCGATCCCACGTATATCCAGCCCTATCCGCACTCCGAACCAAACCCTAGCACCTCCACTCCACTACTCTTCACCCCGCTCGCCTTCGCCCCATAGCTCCTCTCCGGCGAACGCTAGGCTTCTCCGGCATGGCGGACAATGGATCTGACTCTAAGAAGTCTGGATTCGTGGACTGGGGCCTCATCCCATGCGGAGTAGAGGAGAATGTGGCCGTCCACACGGCTCTCCGTCGCTCCCGGGAGGAGTGCGCCCGCCCGTAGTCAAAATTGATCCAGCGGAAATCTATTGTGTCTGCTCAAATGGCGCCTGGATCCACCAGTGTTGGTGGCTCTTGGTGTGTCACCACGGCCTCATCAGAAGCGGTGACCACCCCATGGCGGCGCAACCTTGGTATGTTGGTGGAACCCTGATGACCCATAAATAATAAGGGATCTATCGTAGCATTTTCAATAAGTGATAGTGTCGAACCCAACGAAGAGAATAGGGAATTGACGAGCACTTTTCCGCAATGTTTCACTGTAAATGATGTAGAGAAGGTGTGTCTAACATCGTCGGAAGGCATGTGAAAGGGTGTCTCTAGCGGATCCCGCGGGATTTATTCAGCATTGCTCTTCAATGGATCTGTTTGGATCCAGTTACTGTTCATTTTTTGTTCGGGTGTTTCTACGTTAGATCCTTTTGATCTATATATGTGTCTTCATCAGTGATGATTATTGTTTTGTCCCGCTGGTCCTATGATGCCTTCGTGACGACTTTTCACTGTCTACTATAACATGATTTGCCCAGCTTCAGTAAGTGAAAAGCGATGATGGTAGTGTGCCTTCAGGTCGCTCTAGTGCTTGTAGTTGTCGCTAAGTGGATTCTGGATATAATTTTCGTTACTTCTAGTGAGAATAGATCATGATTTTTTTCATTAAAAAACACTTTTACTATTTTTCAGTCGTCTGAAAACAAATTCGTCTCAGGTCGTTTTTTAGTCCGTCCGATTCGCACCAATCTCAGTGATTTTCGTTTGTCCTCAGTTGGTTGTGGGTACGAGGCGGACCTTTTTCTGTGTTGTTGGGCTTTCGGGTTTGCGGGTCCATGGTTTACGTTATTCGATCCACGAAGTGCCAGGTGTTTTTGAATTTTCTATTCAGTCTGTGGGGCGGCGGCCTTTGTTGTATCTGAGGAAGGGATTGGTGGGGGGTGGGCCGAGGCGGGGCGGAGACGGCGGGGGGAAAGGGGGGGGGGGGGGGC
>NW_024117662.1:0-8816 GCF_003073215.2 Triticum urartu | reverse complement strand
CCCACCCCCTCCAGCTCCCATCCGCCATCGTCTCCACTCCAACACCCTCTCCAGCCCCACTCCATCGCCGAGTTTTCTCATCTCCCCCGCCCCCTCCAGATCCGGCCACCAACTCTGCCACCCATCTCCACCAACAGTGTTTGACGTACAAGAACTGTCCAAGCGAAACGAAAGCCACCGTTCGAGCCATGGACCTCGCCACGGCGGCCTTGCGCTCCCTCCTCCCCAAGCTGGCCGAGCTCATCCACGGAGAATACAAGCTGCAGAAGGGCGTGAAGAAAGATGTGCAATTTCTAGAGAGGGAGATGACGAGCATAGACGCCGCCCTCCGCAAAGTGGCCATGGTGCCGCATGACAAGCTCGACGACAACTCCAAGATCTGGGCCAATCAAGTCAGGGAGCTGTCGTACGAGATGGAGGATGTCGTTGAAAGCTTCCTGGTGGGCGTCCAGGGCTTCGAGCCCGCCGCTAACCCTGACGGCTTCAAAGGGTTCGTGAAGAAGGTGGCTAACCTGTTCACGAAAGGCAAGGCGCGCCACCAGATCGCCAATGCAATCAAAAGCATCAAGGACCAGGTCCAGGAGGTGGCGGATCGACGTGACAGGTATAGGATTGATGATCTTCAGGCAAGTCTAGCTGCTACAACCATGGTTGATCCTCGTCTGATGGCTCAGTTCAAAGATCACAAAGAGCTTGTTGGCATCGAGGGGCCAAGAGATGAGCTAATCAAGAGGCTGGTAGATGAAGATGATTGTGAGTCCAAGCAGCAGCTGAAGATACTCTCGATCTTCGGATTTGGAGGAGTTGGCAAGACAACTCTTGCCAGAGCAGTTTACGACAAGATACAAGCACAATTCGTATGCAAGCCTTTTTTTTCGGTGGGTCAAAATCCCAACCTGAAGAATGTTCTCATAGGTATTCTCCTCCGACTTGACAAAGACACTTGTTCCAATCCGACAATGTTAGATGATGTGCTGCTCATTGAAAAACTCTGAGGGCTGCTTGCGAACAAGAGGTACCACTACCATCCTAATTTGCATGCTGTGAGGGATTTTCCTCATTGCAAATGCATATTTACTATATAGTTTAATTTTTAGCAGCCATAATAAAAAGTGAGGCCGAAATTGGTGCTCCACTTTCTTGCAGATTTTCACATCAGTTAGGATTCAGACTATCGGCATACACTTACATGTTATAAGAAAATTTTCATTCCATTTATCTACACCTAATTTGAAAAATGCATGTTTACTATAGTATCCTTTAAGCGGCCGTGATAAAGAGGTGAGGCAGACATGGGTGCTTCATTTTCCTGCAGATGTTTCACATCAATTAGATTTAGATTGCATCT
The DNA here is from genome assembly GCF_003073215.2 of Triticum urartu. Taxonomy (NCBI): domain Eukaryota; kingdom Viridiplantae; phylum Streptophyta; class Magnoliopsida; order Poales; family Poaceae; genus Triticum; species Triticum urartu. Next base: position 7,468 of record NW_024117662.1, on the reverse strand, counting down.
GCATGTTCTTACATGTTTTAAGCAAATTTTACCCGATTTACCTACGTCAAATGTTCTTGGCAATTATCTGCACCTAATAGGAATAAATGTTAATTCAGAATAAAAAAAATAGATGCTTTATATAAACTCTAATAGAATGGATTGAATCAAACCCTTGCATGTATTTTGATACGTACTATTTTCCATTCATCATTAATCATTTACTTATGTCTCAGTTGTCCCAAAGCACCTTGTCGATCGTGAATTGAATAATGCCATTTTCGATTCTTGGTTGAGATGCTTGCCATATTCTTCTATTTCTAGGACGACACTTTAGATATAGTTTTACTAATCAATGAACCTCATGCTGCCATGTCAATAGGTACCTCATCATCATTGATGATATATGGGATATGAGTTCATGGGATATAATGAAATGTGCTTTTATTGATAGCAAGTGTGAAAGCAGGGTAATCATAACTACTCGTATCTTTGAAGTGGCGAAAGAGGCAAGTGATATTTACAAGCAAGAACCTCTTTCTCCTGGTAGATCGAAGGAATTGTTCTGTATGAGATTATCTATTGGCAAAAGCAAAAGCCCTTATCATGAATCGGTTAAGATATCTGACAAGATATTGCAGAAATGTGGTGGCATACCGCTAGCTATCATTACAATAGCTAGCTTGTTGGCTAGTAAACCAGTAACAGATTGGCCTGGGGTCTATGACTCTATTGGTTTTGGGAATGAAGATAACAAAGAAGTAGATACCACAAGAAAGATATTGCTATATAGCTACTATGATCTTCCATATTATCCACGGCTTTGCCTATTGCACCTAGGTATATACCCCGAAGATTTTGAGATCAGAAAAGACAATTTAATTTGGAAGTGGGTGGCTGAAGGATATGTGCATGAGGAACCAGGAAAAGGATTATTTGAGGTTGGAGAGAGATACTTCAACTTGCTCATAGATAGAAGTATGATCCAGGCAGTAGAGAAGCCATATTACAGCATAATATATGCTTGTCATGTGCATGATTTGGTGCTTGATATGATTCATTTTCTATCAGAAGACGAAGGTTTTGTTACTGCATCGAACAGTAACAGGACATCTCCGTGCATCACTGCTCGTAGGTTAGCCATAAATAGTGAAGCCATAGAGCAGAATGGATATGTGGATAACTCGAGCATGCAGCAAGTGAGGTCATATAATGCCACCATGTGTCAATTTAGTATGTTGCCATTGCTTTCAAACTTTAAAGCTCTGCGTGTGTTGGCTTTAGAAGAGTGCACTTTCATGGGAAGTGAGCAATTCTCTATGAAGCCGGAAGATTCTCCTTATCATCTTAAGCATCTTGGTAGGCTGATTCACATAAGGTACCTTGGGATATCGGACCAGCTTGAGAGCTTAGAGGTCCCTAAAGAAATTGGGGACCTAAGGTTTTTGCAGGTACTGGACTTGGGCAGAAGTGGCATAAAAAACTGCCTCAAAGTATTGGTCGGCTAACACAATTGAAGTGCCTGCTCTTTGGCGGTTCTAGCATGGGGGTGTTGGACTGGACGAATCTAACATCTCTGGAAGCGCTACAGTTGCACCATGTCTCTCCAGGCTTTCTGAAAGATCTGGGCAAGCTGAAGGAGCTGAGAAAGCTGAACTTACACTTTGAAGAGCACACCAATATGTTGTTCAAAGATTTGATGGGATGTCTTGTCAATCTGCAAAAACTTCAAGTCAGAACGGTTGATTGTTTGGAGCAATGGTGTCCTGAGCTGTGGTCTGATTATGCTGGCTCTGTGGACCTTGGGCACCTCCGTCATCTGACAGTGCATGGCCTGCTTCCTGTGCTTCCAGTGTGGATTAACACCTCATGCCTCCCAAACCTCTGCCACTTGCATATGAAACTGATGGCTATGGAATCACAGGATATGGAGATCCTCGGGAGGTTCTCAGAGCTCATTACTCTATGCATTCGTTGCGATGATGGCGTTGTTTTTCCTGACACCATGGAGGAGGGTGCATTCCCCAAGTTGAGATACTTGAATCTGGAAAATTCTGACCAACCCAGATTTATACGGGGAGCAATGTCAAACCTTGAGTATATTGAGTTCATCGGCCTGGTACCGACCTACGGCTTGGACTTTCATAGCCTGGTGAACCTCCCTCGTCTTGAGAAAGTTGATGTTGAAATCGATGGCAAAACTGCCATGGGTATCGACATGCTGCAGGCACATGCGTCGTTGAAGCAAGCGGTTGAGATCGATCCCAACCATCCCTCACTCAATGTACGTACTGACATCATTCGAGCCATGGACCTTGCGACGGTGGCCATGGGCTCCCTCCTCCCCAAGTTATTCGAGCTCCTCCACGGAGAATACAAGCTGCAAATGGGCGTGAAGAAAGATGTAGAATTTCTCGAGAGGGAGATGAGGAGCATAGACACCGCACTCCGCAAAGTGGCTATGGTGCCGCGTGACAAGCTCGATGACAACTCCAAGATCTGGGCCGGTGATGATAGGGAGCTGGCATACGAGATGGAGGATGTCGTTGAACGCTTCATGGTGGGCGTCCACGGCTTTGAACCAGCTGCTGACCAAGACAGCTTCAAAGGGTTCGTGAAGAAGGTGTCCAACTTGTTCACGGAAGGCAAGACCCGCCACCAGATCGCTAATGCGATCAAGGCCATCAAGGATCAGGTTCAGGAGGTGACGGATCAGCGTGACTGGTACAAGATTGATGATGTTGAGGCAAGTCTAGCTGCTACAACCATTGTTGACCCTCGGCTGATGGCTCAGTTCAAAGATCAGAGAGAGCTTGTTGGCATCGAGGAGCCAAGGGACGAGCTAATCAAGAGACTGGCAGATGGAGATGACTTTGTGTCCAAGCAGCAGCTCAAGATACTCTCAATTTTTGGATCTGGAGGACTTGGCAAGACAACTCTTGCCAAAGCAGTTTATAATAAGTTGCAAACGGAATTTGAATGCAAGGCTTTTTATTTGGTGGGTCAAAATCCTAACCTGGAGAATGTTCTCATGGGTATTTTCAGCCAAGTCGACAAAGCCTCTTGTTCCAATGCAACAATCTTGGATGTGCACCTTCTTATTATTAAACTCCGAGAGCTGCTTGTGAACGAGAGGTACCACTACCCGTCATAATGTCCATGCTATGAGAAACTCACCTCATTTCAAATGCATGTTTACTATATAGTTCAAATTTTGGTGGTCATAATAAAAAAGTGAGGCAGAAATGGGCGTTTCACTTTCTTGCAGATTTTCACATCAGTTAAGATTCAGATTTGTATTGGCATACTCTTATATGTTTAAGATTTTTTTTCCATATTTGGCCTATTTTCAAATGTTCATTCCAATTAATTTCACCTACTTTGAAAATGCATATTTACTATATGGTATCCTTTAAGCGGATGTGATAAAGAGTGAGGCGGAAATGGGTGCTTCATTTTCCTGCAGATGTTTTACATCAATTAGATTTAGATTGCATCTGCATGTTCTTACATGTATGAAGCAAAAAAAGTCCAGATTTACCTACGGTCAAATGTTCTTGGCAATTATGTGCACCTAACATGAATAAATGTTACTCCTTCCGTCCCATAATATAAGATGTTTTCGTAAGCTATGATAGCTTGCGAAAACGTCCTATATTACGGGACAGAGGGAGTAGTTCAGAAAAAGAATAAAAAATAGATGTATTGTGATGTATTGTGATGTATTGTATAAACTATATTTGATTGTGGAGTTAACTTTACAAAACTCTAATAGAGTGGATTTAATCAAACCCTTGCATGTATTTTGATAGTGGCTTCCATTCATCATTAATCATTTACTTATGTCTCAGTTGTCCTAAAGCACCTTGTCGTGAATTAATAACGCCATTTTGGATTCTTTGCTGAGATGCTTGCCATATTTCTTCCTTTTCTATTTTACTAATCCATGGATCTCACGCTGTCTGTGAATAGGTACCTCATCGTCATTGATGATATATGGGATATGGGTTTATGGGATCTAATCAAATGTGCTTTCATTGATAGTAAATGCGGAAGTAGAGTAATCACAACTACTCGTATTTATGAAGTGGCACAAGCGGCATGTGACATTTACTGCTTAGAAGCCCTTTCTCCTGGTAAATCAAAGGAATTATTCAGTTTGAGATTATCTGTTGGTAAAAGCAAAAACCCTTGTGATCCACCGGTTAACATATCTGAAAAGATATTGCAGAAATGTGGTGGGATACCGCTAGCTATCATTACAATAGCTAGCTTATTGGCTAGTAAACCAGTAACAGATTGGTCAGAGGTGTATGACTCCATTGGTTTTGGGAATGAAGATAACCAAGAAGTGTATAACACAAGAAAGATATTGCTATATAGCTACTATGATCTTCCATATTATCCATGAATTTGCTTATTAAACTTAAGCATATACCCTGAATATTATGAGATAGATAAAGACATTTTAATATGGAAGTGGGTAGCCAAAGGATATGTCCCTGAGGAAGCAGGAAAAGGGCTATTTGAGGTTGGAGAGAGATACTTCAACATGCTCATAGATAGAAGTATGATCCAGGCAGTAGAGTATCCATGTCATAGCATCATATATGCTTGCCGTGTGCATGATTTGGTCCTTGATATGATCCATTTTGTGTCAAAGGAAGAAAGTGCTGTTACTTTAGTGAAGAGTAATAGGGAGATCCGATGTCCCCTATCTTGTTTAACATTGTGGCAGATATGTTAGCAATTTTGATAGGAAGGGCTAAAGAAAATGGTCAAGTAGGCGGATTGGTACCTCATCTTATTGATGGAGGTGTATCCATCCTTCAGTACGCTGATGATACAATCATCTTTATGGAGCATGACTTGGCCAAGGCGAGAAATATGAAGCTGGTGTTATGCCTATTTGAACAATTGACCGGGTTAAAGATTAACTTTCATAAGAGCGAGCTGTTTTGCTTTGGTAGGGCCAAAGATGAACAGGAGGCTTATAGGCAATTGTTTGGGTGTGAGTTGGGAGAGTTACCCTTCTCTTACCTGGGGATCCCAATCCACCATCGTAGGCTGACTAACAGAGAGTGGAAGTGCATCGAGGATCGGTTTGAGAAAAAAATGAGTTGCTGGAAGGGTAAGCTCATGTCATACGGAGGCCGATTAATCCTGATTAACTCGGTGCTCACGAGTATGCCAATGTTTCTCCTATCGTTCTTTGAGGTCCCAGTTGGTGTTAGGAAGAGACTGGACTTCTATCGATCGCGTTTCTTTTGGCAGGGGGATGAGCTCAAAAGAAAATATCAGCTTGCTAAATGGGACATCATATGTAGACCGAAAGATCAAGGGGGTTTAGGTATTGAGAATCTAGAAGTTAAGAATAAATGCCTCCTTAGCAAGTGGCTGTGGAAGCTCTCTTTCGAGACTGATGCTATGTGGGCTCAAATCCTTCGCAGTAAGTACCTTCAGACAAAAACTTTGTCCCAGGTTACCGTTAGGCCGACCGATTCACCTTTCTGGAAAGGCTTGATGAAAGTCAAACAATCGTTGTTTAATAGGATGAAGTTTGTTATTGGAAACGGCACGAATACACGTTTCTGGGAGGATACTTGGCTTGGCGAGACTCCCTTGGCCATCCAATATCCGTCTTTATACCGCATTGCTCAACGACGTGAGGTGTTCGTTGCATCGGTCTTTCAATCTATCCCCCTTAATATTCAGTTCCGACGAACGCTAGCGGGCAATCGTTGGGAAGAATGGCTCCATCTAGTTAGGAGACTGATGGACGTCCAGCTTTCACAACAACCCGATGAATTACGCTGGAAATTGACTAAGTCTGGAGTATTGACGGTTAAATCAATGTATATTGATGTTATCAATTCAAACTCCATTCCTACGTCCAAGCATGTTTGGGATGTAAAAGTTCCTTTGAAAATAAAAGTGTTTATGTGGTTTGTCTATAAAGCGTAATTGGACAGGACCTACTAGGTGTAGTTTCTGTGATCGGGATGAGACTATCAAACATCTCTTTTTTGATTGCCCGTTAGCCAAGGTACTTTGGCAGACGGTCCACATTGCTTTTAGTATTAATCCACCGAATTCTGTTTCTGCGTTATTTGGGACTTGGCTTAATGGGATTGAGCCTAACTTAGCGAGACATATTCGGGTTGGAGTTTGTGCTTTGCTGTGGACTATCTGGACTTGCAGGAATGATTTGGTTTTTAACAGAATATCATGTATACATTTTTTGCAGGTCATATTCCGAACTACGACACTGATCCGTTCATGGTCGCTACTCACCCAGATGGAGGCCAGGGAGCATTTGGTTACTGGGTCTTTCCGCTGGGAGATGGTAGCTCGGGATATCTTCAAACGGTTTGGATGGCGGTCATGTAATAGGATAGGCATTTAGATTTCCTATCTTTTTTTAGCCAGCCGGTTGTGGCGTCTTTTCTTGGCTAGTTGGTGTTTCTAGCCCCTATTGGCTTTGGGTGAGCTGTTGGTGCTTTTTTATTTATGAAGACCTTTGGAACCATGTTGACATTACTTTATTTGGTTAATAAGATGGCCGTATGCATCTCTCTGATGCAGAGGCCGGGGTATCACCCCTTTTCCAAAAAAATTAGGGAACTCACATCTTCGCATAGCACCACTCGTAGGTTAGCCATACAAAATGAGCAGGATGGATCTGTGGCTAACATGAGCATGCATCAAGTGAGGTCATATAATGCCACCATGTGTCATTTCAGCATGTTGCCATTGCTTTCAAACTTTAAAGCTCTACGTGTGTTGGCTTTAGAAGAGTGCACTTTCATGGGAAGTGAGCAATTCTCTATGAAGCCCGAAGATTCTCCTTATCATCTCAAGCATCTTGAGAGGCTGATTCACCTGAGCTACCTTGGAATATCGGACCAGCTTGAGAGCTTAGAGGTCCCTGAAGAAATTGGGGACCTAAGGTTTTTGCAGGTACTGGACTTGGGCAGAAGTGGCATAAAAAAACTGCCTCAAAGTGTTGGTCGGCTAACACAACTGAAGTGCCTGCGCTTTCCTGGTTCTAGCATGGAGGTGTTGGACTGCACGAATCTAACATCCCTGGAAGAGCTAAAATTGCACACTGTCTCTACAGACTTTCTGAAGGGGCTGGGCAAGCTGAAGGAGATGAGAGTGTTCGAAGTACTCTTTGAGGAGCATGATAATATGTTGTTGAAAGATTTGATGGGACATCTTGCCAATCTGCAAAAACTTCAAGTCATAATGGTTGATTGTTGGAGTCGAGATTGTAAGCAGTGGTCTGGTTACGCGGGCTCCGTGGCCCTTGGCCACCTCCGTCATCTGACAGTGCATGGCCTGCTTCCTGGGCTGCCAGTGTGGATTAACACCTCATGCCTCCCGAATATACCTGGCCATACCTCGGGCCGGGCCGGGCTTCGGGCTGGGCCTAGCCAAGCCCGACGAAAAAAACCCGGGCACGAGCCGGCCCGGCCCGGCCATCGGG
>NW_024117661.1:0-9768 GCF_003073215.2 Triticum urartu | reverse complement strand
TTCCTGCTCAGAGATTGATGCTTCGATTTTCCAGGTGACTGATCCTGCTTAGCCAGGATTGATGCGTGCAATTTGTAGCATCAGATTCCACTCCTCGGATTTGTTTTTTTTATGTTCGTAAATTCCAGTAATGTAGGCGATTGGGAATTCCATCATTGATCGTTCCAAGCAGGCTCATTGAAGAAAAATCCATCTCTCCGCTTTGCTAGGTATTTTTTTTTCTCGATTCCTCTAACCTAATCATTGTTAGTTCGTTCTGTTATTCCAAATCATTGAATTTTAATCTTAATCCTCCGATCCATATTAATTATGATTTCAAATGAGAAAGTTTTTATTCGTAAATCAAGTATTGAGAATTCAAGTGTTGTATAGGCGGAACCAACCTTAATTTATGTTGCCAACAATAGTGAGCTTATTCCGATTGAAATCTATGGTTCTCTAGTTTAATGCTTATAGTTACATAATATGTACCAAATATTCGAGGAAGATGATTTGTAGCACCGGGGTGGTTCACCCCCTATATGAACATTAAGCATAAAAAAATACCGAGAAATTTGGAAAAAAATAATGATATTTTTGAATATCAAACTTGGTTGTACAATCTATTTTCGTGTGAAATTCCGTGAAAAATACCAGAAAATGTATCCATGCCAAAAAAGACAAAAAAGTCCTATGTATAGAAAAAAAACTGCTTGGATGGATTTTAATTTGGACTGCATGATACGTTTCCTGATTTTTCTCTCACGAACCTTTACGCGTGAATAGATTGGCATGCAGGTTTGATATCCTTAAATTCCATATATTTTTTTGTATTCTTTAAATTTAATATTTGTGGAGCAGTGTCGAGCAGCTAGGAGCTCCTTTGTAATTCATATTATTCGATTGCAACTCTCTGCCTTTTTAGTTAACTGGAAGTCCTACCCACAAAAAAAAATGGAAGTCCGCCCCGGTTCCTAATTTTTCCTGGCTCCGCCACTGCCGACCGCTATTGTGTCGTGGCCATCGCTGCGGTCCTGTCCCTGCTCGACCGAGAGCGCATTTCAGCACACTCCATCGATGATCACGTGGACTCGCTATCTCACTGCCTCGCTTGTGTCATCTCCCCTTCCCTGTTGTCTGTCATATTCTATTTGTCGTGATTGTTTCCGTGCAAGGGAAAATAGTTCATCAGCATGAGAAAATGTTTCTATTGCCTGTAAATAATGCTTCCATCAGGTGAGCATGTGCTTCCTAACTTTGCTCCTATAATGCTTCTTTGGTACTCACTCTGTCACGTAATATAAGATCGTTTTTGACACTAGTGTAGTATCAAAAGCGCTCTTATATTATGGGATGGAGGGAGTACATTGCTAGTGCGTACTCCTGTAATGCTTCAATAGTAATGCTAAGATATTCTGGCCATCACTACAATGTGCTTCTTATTTCCTTCTGGTGCAAATTCTGACATCTTTGGAAGCAATGTTTGATGCATACTCTCTCTATGTAGGAAGCAATATTTGTTGCACAATGTCATGAGCAACAGTGCAGTGGTGACCTTCGCTTCACCAAGGGCTTCTCTGCAGCTATCGAGGGTTAGTGTGTAGACGGAGACGCCGACAACGAGATGGCTGATAGGGGTGGCGCCGGCAATGGCGAGGACGTCGACCGACAACAACAGCATCCCCCTCTCCCATCAGCGGCTATGCCACAATGCTACTCGAGTACTAAAACAATATTGGACAATATTGATACAATCAGGAATCAGCTAACATGAATATGTGCATATGCGTCGGTGCTACTACTGAAGCAGGCAATGAAACTAAAGGGTGCATGTTTTGTTCTTTTTCTATGTTGACGAAGCACTGAATGATATTCTATGAAGCTTTGTAAAATTCTGTTGGAAGCAAGCAACTTCGAATAAACAGATTAAGTATATACGAAAATTGAAAAAGAAGCACACAATGGCAATGGTTGAAACAATAATTCAAATCATGGAAGCATATGTGATGAACATTTAAATATTGCTACTGGACGAGAATTTGAATCAGTTGTGAACTTGTGATATATAGCCTCTCTGAAACACAAAATTGGAACTATGTCTAACTTAAATGATGGAAGTACTAAAAAAATCATGGATATATGATCCGTTGATTTTGTTGGAGCCGAAACAATACAATAATAAGTTATGCAGATTTATTAATTTTTGTACAAAGCAACTGAATTGCTAGTAAATCAAAGAATTGGAATCATAATGCATGGAAGCATTTTATATAAAAAATGAAGGAAGCACGCCACCTGATAGTGCTGTGATTTGCTACTGATTATGAAGCACGGCTGTAGTGTTGGAAGCATGACTTCCGTATGATGGAAATAAACATATGAAGCATGGTTTGTGGGAAACATATGAAGCATGGTTTATTGGAAACATATGAAGCACGGCTGTAGTAAATCAAAGAAATATCAATGGTTTATTGAGGGAAATCAATGGCAAGCATCATGGAAATTGTTTAGATATGGAAGCTGGTGCATGGAAAGTACATGCCGTGCGTGCTTCATGGAGCAGTTTTCTTTTAGCAGTTAAAGAGCTAGCGCCGATGGATGGAAACTACCAAAGCCCTCTTAACTACCAAAGGCCCACGTCCACCAAGTCAATTAGATCGGACGCTTAAATCAACTCCAATCGTACGGCAGTGGGCTGGTCTGATGGATAGCTAGGGATCAGTAGTCTGATCCCTAGTGGTTATCTTTTCCTTTCTTTCTAAATTTTGCCACAACCGAGGGGAGTGTGTCATGGCGAGTCAGGGAGGGAAGGTGACTGATGTTTTGGGGAAGAAACCAGCTAATGGAGAGGGTTCGAGGGGGGTGACAAATGCTGTGGATGCCTCTGGTTCCTCTCTCCATATGCAATGCATAATCAGTTGGGGATGAAGATGTCGTGGAGTCGTCCTCTGGTCGTTGACATGGAGGCAACCCGCAAGGCCATTGGTGGTTTCCTCGTGGTTGGACGCCTCCTCTCTCCTTTCCAGGTCAACCCAAGGGCCATCCTCGATGATCTCCGAAACACGGCTTGGAAGAACCAAGGGGTGACCACCCTCCAAGAGGTGGCCAGCGACGATGGGAGGTTCATCCTCAACTTCGCCGCTGAAAGTGACCGTCGGTTTGTGCTTCAGGCGCAGCCATGGCACTTCAAGCGGGATGGGCTGATCTTCGCCGAGTTCGACGGCAAGGGCGACCCGGCGGAGGTAGACCTTGGCGTCATGACCATATGGGTCCAGGTACGAGATCTTCCGTTCGTGCTTATGACGGAAAGTATAGGGTGGTCTCTAGAGGATCAATTGGGAGAGGTGCTGGAGGTATCGCACCGTAACCATGTGATCGTTGAAAAATATTTGCGTGTGCGTGTGAAGCTCCTACTGCATGAACCTCTGAAGACTTCTGTAGAGTTTACCCCCTTAGGTAGTTCTAAAATACTTAAATTCAATGTAAAATATGAGAAGCTTCCTTTGTACTGTGAGTGTTGTGGGATTGTGGGTCATACTTCTGAGAGATTTTGTAAAATCCCAAGTGAGAAGAGAGTAGTTTGCTTCCCTAGAAATCTGAGTATTGAGCCCTACTGGAAGAGCCAGGGTGCTAGCAGGAGGGGTCTCCTCTTCGGGAACTACTCACGCAGCGACAAGAATCCGACTACAAGCATCGCCAACAACAACAACAACCCCAAGCCCATGGACGTCGTCAAGGTGGCCACTGTCGTGAGTGGGCTCACGGTCTCTGATAAGGGGCCCGCCACTTCCGCCAAGACAACCACCGGCCAGGAGGGCCGGGTTCAGGAGGTCCTAGCGCATGCTCCGGCTGATGCGTCACTTGGTCAGGTGGACCAGGTGGGTGTGCTGGCTGCTTCAGCCTAGGGCCGTAAGTCCCTGGAGGACTCTCGTCGCAGTGCATCGCATGACCAGGAGGGTCTCCCACTCGGCCAGGAGGGCCGGGTTCATGTGGCTCCGCCGGCTCTTTTTGCTGCTGCTCCCGGTCAGGCGGACCGGGAAATGGCTCTGGCTGCCCCTGCTAAACTTGGCCAGGAGGGACAAGGGCTAGCGGTGCGGGGATGCACCCATCCGGGTGAGCTGCAGGGCCAGGAGGGCCACGAGCTGATATGGCCAGTAGAACCCAGCCATGCCAAGGTGATGGCTGTTGCTGCTGGCCACAATGGATGTCCTACTGGCTAGGAGGGTCAGGGGATCCATCCGATGGGTGGAGGCAATTTTTCACAGGGTGCAGCTACAGCTGTTGCTAAACATGATGGGCTATTATTCATGCCCAGTGTGTTGGAGGCTCTTACAGGGGTTGTTGCTGCTACGTTGTCTGATTAGGAAACAACAAATGATAATGTGGCGTTTACTTTTAAGGCTGGGAAAAATGAGAAGCAGGGCCAGCAAAAGAGGAAGGGGAGGAAAGGAAAAAAAATGTGGGAGTTTATGAGAGGGTAGAGAATGACCGTAAGGCAACTATAGATAAAAAGAGGAGAATCCCATCTGACCCTAGACCAACAGGTAGTGAACTAGAATTTTCTTTTGAGAAAGAGACGGAGAGCTATGAGCGCATCCTGTATGATGATGTGAATGTGTCCTCCAAGCGAGTCTGTACGGGCAGAGTGGTAACTATGAAGAATGGGGATGGGGTACTCACACATGTAGCTAAGGATACAAAGGAGGAGGCGCATATGGAGTAGAGGAGGGAGTCGGTTGGAGATGATGGCGCATCGGCGGCCTCCGAGGAGGAGGTCCGCCGGGCCAAATGAAAATCCTAGGATGGAATTGCCGTAGTATGTTCTCCCCCACGGCAGTTCGAGAGCTCTTGGAGCTCCAAGGACGTACTAAGGCAGATGTGATTTTTCTTTTAGAGTCTCACTTGAATAAATATAAAGCCGATGAGGTGCGTCGTGTTTTAAATTTTGATTCGATGTTTGTAGTGGAGAGCGATGGTTGGGCCGGTGGCCTTGTTTTGTTTTACCATAAGATAAATAAAGTTGTCTTGAATTATGTCTCGGATAATTTCATTGATATTTTATTTATGAATGAGGATATTGTACAATGGCGTTTTACGGGGTTTTATGGTCGTCCGAGCTGGAGTGAGCGTAGTTTGTCTTGGGATGATATTCGAAACTTACATTGTAAGGGCAAACACCCCTGGGTAGTCTTGGGTGATTTTAATGAAATTTTACTGTCTTCTGAAAAGGAGGGCGGTAACGCCATACCTAATGCTATGATGAGAGATTTTCGCAATTGTTTGCAAGAGATGTATTGGCAATCTCTTCACCTGGAGGAGAGGCGAAATTAGGGAGAGACTTGACCGTGCAGTTTGCAATGTGGACTGGGCGAATAAATTTCATCGGGCTGCGATCATAAATGAAGAACACATACACTCTGATCATCGACCCCTCATACTAGATACAGATTACTTTGATGTGAATATGTTTAATCTCCCAAGGGGTCAAGCAAAACAATTTGAAGCTCGATGGCTCAAAGAAGAGATAGTTGTAGAAATTGTACGTACAGCATGGGATAAAGAAAAGATGATGGGCATTGGGCCGTTTCTCGCTGAGCGTACACGAGCGATGCAGGCGGATTTCCATATTTGGGACCGCGATATTCTGAAGGGACCGAAAAAAAGAATTAACAAACTAAAAAAAGAACTAGAAAGGCTGCGGAGGGGACCCATGTGTGCAGAGTCTCAAGCGCGACAAAAGGAGATTCTTGTCCTCATTGAAAATCTATCGAAACAAGAGGAGATTTACTGGCTACAACGTGGTCGCGCAAACTGGCTTTTGCATGGGGATCGTAACACCTCCTTTTTCATAATGCGGCAACGGCCAGAAAGAAAAGAAATCAGATTAAAAATTGCTTGATGATAATGGTGTTTGGGTGCATGGTATAGAGATGAAGAATCACATTATGGGGTATTTCCCAAACCTTTTCACATCAGAAGTTTCCCATCCTAACTTGGAGGTTCTATCTCTTGTTCAACGAAAAGTGACCGATGAAATGAATGATGCTCTTCTCGCCCCCTATATGGTCGAGGAGGTTCGAAAGGCCCTTTTTTATATTGGTGATTTAAAAGCACCAGGTCCTGACGGCCTCCATTTTTTACAAAAGATTTTGGTCTATGTTGGGAGATGACCTGACCGAAGAGGTTCTCCAAGCGATAAATACCTGTTCTATACCAACTGGATGGAATGATACTGCAATTGTAATGATCCCAAAGATTAACTCTCCTGAAAAGGTAACCCAATTTAGACCAATTAGCTTGTGCAATGTGGTGTATAAGGTTATTTCAAAAATGATTGCTGCTCGTCTAAAGACAATCCTATCAGATATTATTAGCCCAACTCAGAGTGCCTTTATACCCGGAAGATTGATTACTGACAATATCTTGGTGGCATATGAATGTTTCCATACAATTAAAAAGAAAAGGGTGGATAAAGAGGGTTTGTGTGCCATCAAATTAGATATGCACAAAGCATACGACCGAGTGGAGTGGTGTTTCTTAAAGGAAATTATGCTAAAATTGGGTTTTAAAGAGAGTTGGGTGAATTTAATTATGAAATGTGTATCCTCTATGGAGTACCAGGTCCGTATTAATGATGATGAGACAAAGAGCTTTAAACCAACTAGAGGATTGAGGCAGGGAGATCCCCTTTCTCCCTACTTATTCTTGTTATGTACAGAGGGTTTGGCTGTCCTTTTAGCTAGTGCGGAGGAGAATGGAAACATTTCCGGTATAAAGGTTTGCAGAGATGCCCCATCAATTTCTAATCTCCTTTTTGTTGATGACTCTTTGATCCTTATGCGAGCCAATCCAAGGAGTGCGGAGGCACTGAAATCACTTTTGGATTTGTATTGTGCCACCTCGGGGCAAATGGTTAGTGTTGAAAAATCTAGTATATTATTTAGTCCCAATACTAAAGTGGAAGACAAGGCACAAATATGTACATTTTTAAATATTATGACTGAAGCTCTCAATGACAAATTCCTGGGTTTGCCGGCAAATGTGGGCATGGATAAAAGTGATTGTTTCCAGTTCCTGATCGATCGAATCATTATGAAAATTAGTGTATGGAAGGAAGAATTGTTATCTTCTGGAGGGAATGAAATTCTGGTCAAATCTGTTGTACAAGCCATCCCCACCTATGCCATGTTCGTCTTTAAAATTCCTAAAAAAATCTGTGTCAGAAGGCAAAAGAGGTTTGGGGAAAGCTGGGGATGTACGAGGTAATTAAGAAAGCTTGTGTTATTGATCGTGCGGGTGAGGTGGTTCTTGAATTTTTACTTCTTATGCCGCACCAAGAACTATCTATATTAGGTTGCCAAAATACAAGTGAATTAATCGCGATAACCGCATGGTATTTATGGTGGGAGAGATGCATGTTGGTTCATGAAGGGAAATCTCAAGAAGTGAATCAGATTTCAATGGGGATTCGTGCTATAACTACAAACTATGTGAATACCCACTCCCCTAGTGCGACTAGTAGAAAAGAAGGATGGAGCCGACCTCCTATGGGTTTTGTTAAACTAAATGTTGATACTTCTTTTGACCATGATCTTCTCAGGGGCGCGACAAGTGCGGTGCTCAGAGATGACAAAGGAAACTTCATTGCTGGCGGAAATTGGAAGATCGATTGGTGTGCTGATGTACTAACAGCAGAAGTGATGGCTCTTAGGTTTGGTTTAATTCTTGCACAAAAGGTGGGATGCAAGCATCTTATTATTAACTCTGATAATATGGAAGTCATTGACATAATGAAGAATGGAGGACAATCGGCGGGAGTTGTGGCGGCAGTATTCGAGGATTGCTACTTCATGGCATGCGATTTTCTGTTGACTAGATTTGAACATTGTAATAGGGTAGCTAATAAGGTTGCTCATGAACTTGCTAGGCTAGCGAAAGCTTCTATAACTAGAGATTGGTTTGAGGAGCCTATGGAGAATATTGTACCACTACTTATAGACGATGTAACTATCATTTCCAATTAATGAAGTGGATGTTTTCTTTCAAAAAAAACTAATAAAGCAATCATGTCTTCTCAAAATAACATGGCCAAAGAAAGTTATCCCTGCAAAATCATATAGTCTGGCTATGCTCCATCTTCATCACACAAAGTATTTCATCCTGCACAACCCCGATGATAAGCCAAGAATTTTTTTCATACTTTTAATGTTCTCAAGCATTTTCAACTTTCACACAATACATGAGCGTGAGCCATGGATATAGCACTATAGGTGGAATAGAATATGATGGTGGAGATTGTGTGGAGAAGATAAAAAAGGAAGAAAGTCTCACATCTACGTGGCTAATCAGTGGGTTATGGAGATTCCCATCAGTTGGTGTCAATGCGAGGAGTAGGGATTGCCATGCAACAGATGCACTAATAGCTATAAGTGTATGAAAGCTGAAACTGAAAACCAAGTGGGTGTGCATCCAACTTGCTTGCTCATGAAGACCTCGGGCATTTGAGAAAGCCCATCATCGCAATATCGAAGCCAAGTTCTATAATGAAAATTCTAACTAGTATATGAAAGTGATAACTCAAGAGACTCTCTATATGAAGAACATGGTGCTACTCTGAAGCACAAGTGTCATAAAAGGATAGTAGCATTGCCCCTTCTCTCTTTTTCTCTCATTTTTTATTTTCTTTTGGGGGGGCTCTCTCTTTTTTATTTTGGCTGCTTTTTATTTTTTATTTTTTTTGTCCGGAGTCTCATCCCGACTTGTGGGGGAATCCCAGTCTCCATCATCCTTTCCTCACTGGGGCAATGCTCTAATAATGATGATCATCACACTTTTATTTACTTACAACTCAATATTACAACTCGATATCTAGAACAAAGTATGTCTCTATATGAATGCCTCCGATAGTGTATCAGTATGTGCAATGATCTAGCATAGCAAAGATATCAAAAATGAATAAGCCATGAAATATCATGCTAGCTATGTTACGATCATGCAAAGCAATATGAGCATGAATGCTCAAGTCATGTATATGATGATGACGGAAGTTGCATGGAAATATATCTCAGAATGGCTATGAAAATGCCATGATAGGTAGCTATGGTGGCTGTTTTGAGGAAGACATAAGTAGGCTTATGTGTGATAGAGCGTATATCACGGGGTTTGGATGCACCGGCAAAGTTTGCACCGACTCGCAAGGTGAGAAAGGGCAATGCACGGTACCGAAGAGGCTAGCAATGATGGAAGGGTGAGAGTGCGTATAACCCATGGACTCAACATTAGTCATAAAGAACTAGTTTATTAGCCATGAAAACAAAGTACTAATACGCATGCTCCTAGGGGTAGATTGGTAGGAAAAGACCATCGCTTGTCCCCGACCGTCA
This sequence comes from Triticum urartu, assembly GCF_003073215.2. Lineage (NCBI taxonomy): Eukaryota > Viridiplantae > Streptophyta > Magnoliopsida > Poales > Poaceae > Triticum > Triticum urartu. The sequence goes on along the minus strand of NW_024117661.1, from coordinate 406 downwards.
CTCATAAGGAAGACAATCAAAAATAAATCATGCTCCGACTTCATCACATAACGGTTCACCATACGTGCATGCTTCAGGAATCACAAACCTTAACATGAGTATTTCCACCAATCCACAATTACTCACTAGCATGACTCTAATACCACCATCTTTATATCGCAAAAATATTGCAAGGAATCAAACATATCATATTCAGTGATCTACAAGTTTTTTGAAGGATTTTATGACTAACCATGTGAATGACCAATTCCTCTCAACTCTCTAAATAGATATAAGTGAAGCATGAGCGTTTAATTCTTTCTACAAAAGATATGCCCACGCTCTAACAAATATAAATGAAGCAAAAGAGCATTCTACAAATGGCGGGTTTTTATGTGTAGGGGAAACAGGCAATCCCAACTTCAAA
>NW_024117660.1:0-6582 GCF_003073215.2 Triticum urartu | reverse complement strand
CTCCAGCGCGCCCCGCCCCCACCTCTAGCGCTCCTCCACCCCTCACCACCGCAGTTCCTCCACCCCTCACCACCACAAGCCGCCGCACCCCCGAGCATCCACCGCCGCCACCACTCCCAAGCATCCACCACCACCACCGCCGCCGCCCCCAACCAACCATCCACTGCCCACCTCCTCCTCCTCCTCCCAACCATCCACCACCCTCCACTGGACCGCAAGCCATTGCTGACCACTGCCGTCGTCGCCTAGAGCTATATCTCGGAATCATGCGTTTCCTCCCCGAGCAGGCTTCACCGAGCACGGGTCCACCTCCTCCACAAGCCCTGGAAGCAGAAGATCACCGCTTTGGCCCTCATCTCCAGCGGGTACCTCTGGCTGCTGAGCATCAACATCGCTAGCTGCTGTACTGGTTTTGAACAATTTCTGCGCCTCCTAATACTGCTTACCTGAAGGTATATAGTTGTATTAGACTTCTTACATCATGGACATGTTCCCAATAGCTATGCACAAATAGTTTCTACTATTGCTTCCCTCTTTGTCTTGTTTGTTCTGAATGTGCAGCTATACACAATGTGTAGAAGTGTAATAATATCGAAGTAGTAGCACTGAACTATTCTGTTAGTTAGAGCAAAGCACCAATTTTTAATTGCTTTGATCTAATAACATAAAAAAACATGAGCTTTGGAGTAGCAGCACTGAACTATACTGTCAGTAGCAGCACTGAACTATTTTGTTAGTTAGAACAAAGCATCTATTGTCTGTCAGCTTGAAGGTTATTTACTTTGATCTAATAACAGCAAAAACCTGACTAAGTTGTTTAGTTGAGCTTTGGAGTTCATTTTAAGTCTTTGTTTGTTGAGTTGATCCCCCAAGGTAGCACCATCTTTGTTTGTGTTTTGCGAAATACGAGATGTGGACAGACAATGTGCTATGCTTTTATGATATAGACTTATGGCAAAGATGTGGACAAAGCATTTGCTATGCAATATTTCACTTAAATTAATATCTCTATGTTACTAACAGCTTGCTCTTGTTTACAAATGCAGTGTATATTTGCGTGGTGTATTTCCTATAGTATTCCAACTTATATTTTATTAGGTGACTCTAGCTTAACCCTTATTAATTTTACAAGGTGATATTTGTAATTTGTTTGGGCTTAGTGTCACCTATTGTCGGCCTCCTCTACATCCTCTCCAAGTGCCACCTCCTCTACTTCTTTGCCCCAACTAAGAGAATTTGACATGTGAGATTACTTTCCACACTTCTGTCCCTTTTTTCTTCAGAGCAGTAACTAGAATGAGTCCAGTTTGTTTATCTTGGCCCAACTGGTACTATCTTTGCCATCCTATAGCCCAATTTTTTTATGTCGAAGAGATCTTCCATTTACCAATGACTATTATGGTTGATTTCTTAAAAGTCTTTGCTTCATAGTATGCAACTGAAAGTGGATTCTAAGTTCATGGAAAAAGCAGCAGTGCGACCACAAGAAAACTAAGGAGGTCATAGTCTTGGTAGTTAAGTCTTGGCTATAGTATTTTTCTTTCGGATACATGCTTGCTGCTATTTCAAAACATTGAAACTTCATTTAGCATTTGGTTTCTTATAAGCTTCATGCAAATGAAACTGTAGTGAACATATGAACTGAGCTTTTGCTTGGCATGTGTATGCATGTCATGAATGTGCTAAGTCTTTTTGTGCATACAATTAGTGGAAGCTTTTACATGTCCAGTGTATGCATGTTCTGGAACTAAGCTTTTGCATGTCCTATGTAGAAGGCATGGTTTTTGAGTCGCTGATTAGTCGTTGTATAGTCACCGACTAATCGCCAAGTCATTTTCTAGAAATTAGGGCGACTCGCGACTATACAACGACTTATGGAGACTATACAGCGACTTTCGTCGACTAATCGCCGAGCCGCAGGGCTCGCGGCGACTTGACTATTCACGACTCAAAAAGCATGGTATTCGGAAGCTTAGTCTTTAACCCAATACTTTCTTTCCTTGATGCAAGTAAAACGATGTCACATTCTTGGTTATATCTATGGTCCTCCATCATCTTTCATAAATCTAGTTATGTTATGCCGGACTTGCATTTTTTGGGAGAAATGTACCATTTCATGTATAAAAAATGGTTGACTCGCATTACACTGTTTAGTATTTAGTATGCAAACATGAATCTTACTACAGATACACACTGGAAGTCTAAAATCATGCTAGTAGAAATTTGTGTTTTGTTAGCTACGCATCTATTTTGTTGAATGCATCTTGTACAACTCAATTTGTGATTAAATGGTTGTTCTGCATATATGGTTGCCAACCGATTGACCATATAAGACTGGAAACAGTACGACCTTTTGGCATTTAACTTGTTCTATTTTTGTTACGTTAATAATTTAATTTTGCAAAAAGTGCTAGTCCAGTGGATAAGAACATCGGCACATGTGATTGGGAGCCCAAAAGACTAATAAGAATGTACTCCCTCTGTAAAGAACTATAACACTCTTATATTTCTTTACAGAGGGATTAGTAAACTACTTCAATGTAACACTAAACATTTCATTTCATATATTCTGTCATATTTGGCTGGAAAAACGTTTAAACTTTGCTGTTTTTCCATGCGATGGAATTATTTCATATGTTTTACTACAGGCTTTGTGTGTTTATACGAAAACACAAGATCCTATGATGTCAAAAATTCATACAAGTTGTGGATGTCACTTCTTTTTGTCACTTGCTATTTTGTCTTATGTTCAGTTTTCTAGACAACATTCTATAGAATTTTCACATACATGAAACTAAAATTAATATCAGAGGTAATGAGATGATGTAATTGTGGTCAACTAGATTTGCTTAATTTGTGTGTTAAAGCCTGAAACTGCTGACATTTTATAGTTTCCTATTAAATTGAATATTCACTTGATGCCTTTAAGGAAGTTGATGAGAAATTCTCTTGATGATGTAGAGGTCTTTGTTATAAAATAAGTGGGAATGGTGCACTCATTATCTTCTTTGAGTGTTGTAAATCAATGTATGCAAATCATGTTTTATAATACATGTACTTTCAATTGTTCTCTTCATGTTCAGGTTGGAGATGTCCCGGAAGACTGGTTAAGATACCTTGCTGTAACCATATGCTCCGAGCTCAAGTAGAAGACTTACAAGCTTTACTCTTTGTGCTACTTCCATTCTGTACAACTTGGACGTCTTGAAACTGCATTTGCTAAATTATGATGCAATTCTTTATGTGTAATCTATGAATATCATACATTGTAACGATTTAAATGCTTGACTATGAGAATTTCTAATATAAATGTGAAGTACACATGCAATTTCCTTCTACCTTATTTGAATGGGTGCCTCATCAATGCAATACTAGAGCGGAATAGCCATATAGGTCGGGGTACTTGTAGCACTGTCACATTAGCTGCTGGGATAGGTGTTAATTGCCAGGAGAACAAGTCTGGAGACTAGAAACCGTCGTGGGAAATGTGAACATGGCGGCATAAAAACTGCCGGGAGATCTCTGTCTGCCGGGAATTATAATTCCCAGCAGCCGTTCTCGTGGCAGTTCTGTCTGCCGGTAGAATATCGTTCCCGGCAGTTTGTCTACCCTTGTAAGTGACTTCTCCTGATAGTTTTTCTGTCCTTGCGTTAGTGTTGTGGTGTAGTGATATTTCCTTGCATGATCATGTAGTTGACATCGTATTTGCAGCAAAGCCACCATTCATAATTTTCATACATGTCACTCTTGATTCATTGCACATCCTGATATACCACCGGAGGCACTCATATAGAGTCATATTTTGTTCTAAGTATCGAGTTGTAATCCTTGAGTTGTAAATAAATACAAATGTGATGATCTTCATTATGAGAGCATTGTCCCATGCGAGGAAATTAAAAAAAAGAGAAAGGCCAAAAAAAGAGAAGACCCAAAAAAGTGAGAGAAAAAGAGAGTAGGGGCAATGCTACTATCCTTTTACCACACTTGTGCTTCCAAGTAGCACCATGATATTCAGGATAGAGAGTCTCTTATTTTGTCACTTTCATATACTAGTGGGAATTTTCATTATAGAACTTGGCTTGCATATTCCAACAACGGGCTTCCTCAAAATGCCCTAGGTCTTCGTGAGCAAGCAAGTTGGATGCACACCCACTTAGTTTCTTTTGTTGAGCTTTCATACATTTATAGCTCTAGGGCATCCGTACTCACTCACATTGATATCTATTGATGGGCATCTCCATAGCCCATTAATACGCCTAGTTGATGTGAGACTATCTTCATCCTTTTTGCCTTCTCCCCAACCACCATTCTATTCCACCTATAGTGCTATATCCATGGCTCACACTCATGTATTGCGTGAAAGTTGAAAAGGTTTGAGAATACTAGAGTATGAAAGAATTGCTTGGCTTGTTTTGTGCATGATCTGAATATTTTGTGTGACGAAGATGGAGCATAGCCAAACTATATGATTTTGTAGGGATGAACTTTCTTTGGCCATGTTTGTCGGATTTCGGGTTCCGGCAGACCCTTGAGGTTCGAACAATGGGGTGCGCGCGGAGATCTCTCCCCAACCGATCTACGTCCAATCTCCTCGCGTGATCTAAGCTGGAAACAATGAATAACACAAGGGACACGAGGTTTATACTGGTTCGGCCCACCGTTGTGGTGTAATACCCTACTCCAGTGTGTGCTATAGTGGATTGCCTCAGGGACTGAGGATGAACAGTATAAGGGAAGAACAGCCTCGCGAGAGGTGTTCTTGAGCTGGTGCCATGAACTGCTTTGGTGAGTTCAGTCGCCTCTCTCTCTCTCTCTCTCTCTCTGCTGGGGTTCTACCAGATCTCTAGCCGTCCCTCTACTCTGTGGTGGCTAGCTCTATTTATAGAGGCCCTGGGCTTCTCCCCAAATAATGAGCGGGAAGTGCGCCAACACTTGGCCATTTTGAAGGGGAACATATAGTACAAGTTATCCTGACCAAAGGTGGTCTTCGGCTGCCAAAAGCACTGGTGATGACGCCGTCTTGGGCTCCACGGTGACCTCCATCCTGCTGCTCTGCTGGTCTTGGTCTCGTTACACCGGAATGGTAACCTTTGCCGATGCCTTGACCTGTGCTTGCCCCCTTTGCACCAAAGGGAAACAAGGATACTGCGCAGGCAGGGCCCGCCTGACGCCCGCCTGGTCTCGATCGTCATGATTTGCGTCATGGGCTCCTCGCGAGGTGCCCCTGCCATGATCTCTCCGCCTCCTCGTGAGCCTGCCCGATGAGGCTGCCTGTGAGGAAGCTTCCGGTCGTCCGCCCCGCGAGGCTTGGCCCCTCGCGAGGTTCTTGAACTTGAGCTGATGGAGATGGGCCACGCTGGGCCCCCACTTGAGCCACGCCGCAGGCAAGCAAGTCTGGGGACCCCCGTTCCCAGGACACCGACAGTAGCCCCCGGGCTCGACCTAGCTGGGAAGCGGAGGAGCGAGTGCGAAGCGCCGCAGGCCCTAATAGCCTGCGGCCTTGGGCGCCACGTAGCGACTGATTGGACGTGGGCGTATGCGCTTCCCCATGACACCTCGGCGACCGCACGACTTGGCAAGTCCCTGCATGCAGAGAAATCTGGTCATGATTACCTGTGATCGTGGTGCCCGGTGGTTGGCCTCCTCCGGCTATAAGTACGGGGCTGCGTGAGCCCCTTCAGCCCATCCCTTCTTGCTGCTCCTTTTCTTCTTCTTGGCTGCTCGCCGTTCCCATGGCTCCAAAGAGATTCTTGACCACGGAGAAAGGAAAGGCCCGCCAGGCAGGGCCTGACTTCCCCCCGATCAAGCGCAGCCGAGGCCGCCCTCGCAAGCATTCCACGGTCCCCGTAGTGGCTTCCCGCGGCCATGGAGGCGGTTCCCTGCGCGGTGGTGAGCGCCCGGCCGCCGATGGGGGGCACGCCATGGCTGCGCGCCCCCCTAGGCCATGCTTTCCCTCTGTGGAGGTACTGCCGGAGTTCGTCGTGTGGTCAGCGGACCCAACCAGCAGCCGGCTCCAACTCCCCCCTTTCTTCGTAGGTGATCTGCCGGCCAGCGCCCGGTGCGGCTTCTGGCTCCAGGCAGACGGCTACTGCAGCAGGGCCTCCTGGGCTTCGCTGGAAGTCTCCGTCTCGGGGAATGGGGCCCTAACCCGCGGCTGGCAAACGTATGCCCGCGCGCGCGGCCTGGGCCGGTGGTGCACCTTGCACTTCAAGTTCGATCGCGACGCCACCCTCTACATGAGGGTGTTCGGGGAAGACGGTCGCCGTGCTGGGTGCTGCCCCGAAGACGACGAACGCGGCCCTCCTGGGCTTCGCTGGAAGTCTCCGTCTCGGGGAATGGGGCCCTAACCCGCGGCTGGCAAACGTATGCCCGCGCGCGCGGCCTGGGCCGGTGGTGCACCTTGCACTTCAAGTTCGATCGCGACGCCACCCTCTACATGAGGGTGTTCGGGGAAGACGGTCGCCGTGCTGGGTGCTGCCCCGAAGACGACGAACGCGGCCGCCTGCCCAGTCCTGGTACTGACCAGGATGAAGACGGCGACAAGCATACAGGCGGCCCCGCTCCGGGTTTTCTGGGCTTCGG
>NW_024117659.1:0-11542 GCF_003073215.2 Triticum urartu | reverse complement strand
TTCATGCCTTTCCATACATTTTCAACATTACAACCAGTGCGATTACCATACCTACAAATGCCCAAAAGTATTTGCAAATGGGTATTGGTAGTGCTTGATCTTCAAGCTTCCTAACCTTCTTCTTCAACATCCTAAGCTCAACAGCTAGCTCTCTGTCAGTGCGTGCTTCGCCCTCCATCCCTTCTTCCGGAGCTCGTGGTGCGGCCACTGCCGTTCGTGGCAGCATGCGCAACCATTCTTCATGCTCTTCTTGCAGTTCATTCATCAGAGTCTTGGCCAGAGCATCGACCCAAAGAAAGAAGCATGTCACCTGCATGAACACCAAACAGATCAACCCATTGCTCAAAGATCCCGACCACGAAAATGGTGCAATTGCCCCGATTCTTACCCCATTCTCGCTGCACACGTAGAACGGACGATTCTGGTTCCTCGGTGTCTGAGAAACCCTCCGATCAACGCCCGCACGGCACCGTGGACAGACGAAGACAGGCATGTCCACACGCGCCCGGCTCTGCATCTGCGAGGTGGCACGGGAGCTTGAGGAAGACATGGAGCTCGGAGCCGAAGGGATCTCAACGCCGCCGCGCCCTCCACTGCTAGCTTCCCACCGCCGCGCCCTCCGCAGCTAGCTTCCCGCCGCCGTGCTCTCTCTCTCGCCGTGGTCACCGCCGCTGTCGCCCGCTTATATAGCACACCCGCCAACGGCTCTCTGCTCAACGGCTCTCTGCTGGGTCCCACAAGCCACGCGTGCAACGATCTGAATAAAATTGGCCGTTTCTGTCGCCTGGTCCCACCTGTAAGGGCCGAGTCAAAAGGTTGACCTGACGGAGACAGCAGAGTTCACGGAACGAGTCGGTGCGCACGGACTAGGGGCAAAACTGAGCACAATTCGCATCTGAGGGCAAAACTGAGCACATGGACACCACTGAGGGCAAAAGGATAATTAACCCTAATAAATCAGGCATGATAATTAATGGTATTGGAACTAGAATTAAAGAGATGATAGCTACCTTGTACTACTTAATTACTTACTCTAGGTCGATACCAATACAACTTTTGTTTCCATTCGCCTGGAACCGTTTTGATGAACTTTTGCCTAGAATTTCTTTAAGTAGTGAGTCCAGTACTTCAACTTCTCCTTCTTCAACTTGAATGTCTAACAAGATCCAGTGATAACTGCATGCGCATATGTTTGCATGTATAAATTAAGTGGGCATGTGCATAACACTCATCAACTACCCTAAACCTATACACTTATTAACATCTAGCTAGTAAGCATAAACAAAATTTGTAGTTCGATTGGTATTGAGGTGCTTCAAGAACTCTAGCATGTTTTTCTCTACGTTGTCTCGATACCATTCATATGTCGATGTCTCTTCATTAATGGTATTTGGGTCAATGAATCCAATGCCATAGCATCCAGCCTTTTTCATTTCATACATCTTCATCCTGCATAATATCACAGAAAAGAATATAGTAAGGATAATTAATGATCAACAAGTACTACAGCTAGCTTGAAACTTAAATTACAAAAAGAAATCACTTACAGACAATAGCAACTGACGATAGATTTGTCGAGTGCGTCTTGATTGAATAACTGAAACGGTTCTGTATACTCAACAGAGAGAGCTGTCTCATTGAAGTAATGCTCTTTCTTGACCTTCACCATGAGGACTCTCGATTGGTAGTCTTGGCAATTTTCATGTACCATTGATACAATTCATACATTCTCATTGAGAGCTTCTTGACCTCAGGCTTGACCAAAGGTTCGCCGCGGACATATTTCCATTTTATGTCCTCCTCTCTAAGCGTATCCATGAGTTCGATCTCTAGGAGTTGATAAACAATGATACCGAGCTCCGCAGCCTGCCTTCTATGGTCGTCGGTTATTACCAGCTAATCGGTGCCGGTACTCGCATGTGTTGGTACAATGAGCCGGGGGGGGGGGGGCCGACTTTTTTCCCACCGGGGGAACGGTTTTCCCGCTCTTTTGGCAGCTGCTTGGCTCGTGCTCGAGCTCGACTCCTTCTTTTTGTTGTGCTCGATATGCCTTCCTGATTTGGCGCTCATAGTCTAAGTCAACAGGCTTGGGAGCTGTTCCTCAGGCACTTTCTCCTTTGGCGGCGGTGGCAGTTTCGGTCCAAAATGGGCGTCCAATTGGGCCTTCACTTCGGCTTCGTTTTCCTCGTCGGTCATGTACCATATTAAAATTGCTTGCCTCCTCATGTACCTCTTGTATCTCGACTTGTAGCGCTATGCGCATTTGGATGCTGGCTCTCTCTAGCTAGTGGGTATAGAAAAGTGAAAGTGCCTACAGACACACAGAACCAGTCAAAGTCGTTGGCTAATCTCCGCAAAAGAAGTCGTTGGCTAACATACAATTTATATTTGTATTATCTTCAATCTCTTGAGCTAGCTAGAGCCATCCTTCGCCATTACCAAAGTCAGCCTCCTCAATCAAAATGCTGGCATGTATCTTCATCTTGATCTTACTGTTCCTCTTCCATCAACGGGCACATGCGAGTGTGAGCCGGTGGCGTGCCGGAACTTCACCATCGAGTACCCGTTCTGGCTCGGAACGCCCAGCCGCCCCCCGTCAGAGCCCTCCTGTGGCCACCCGGCCGGCCTTTGAGCTCTGGTGCGCCAGCAGCAACACCTCGGCTTCCATACGTGGCTCCGCCATCCAAGTCCTCAGCATCGACTACGTGGCCAGCACCTTCGTCGCCTCCCACATCAGATTCGCCGGGGGTGAGAATGGCGTGTGCCTCGCCGACTTCAACATGTCGTCCAGCCTAGCTCTCAGCCGGTTCAAGATCAGCCCCAGCAATATGGCCCTGTGCCTCCTCTTCGACTGCAACGGGACGGAGCCGCGCGGGCCCAAGTATGTGAACGCCACCACTGTCTGCGATAGACCCATCTTCGCATACCCCGGTGGGAGTTATGACCGGGACACACCGCCGGCGATCCCCACGGGGAGCTGCACCTGCACGTATACCTACCTCCCAGTGCTCGGGCCGGAGGCGGCAATCTCGACGGCGACCAAATACAGCCGGCTGCTGAAGGGCGGGTTCATGCTGGATTGGACGGGCACCGGCAGCGTGGACTGCCCCGTCTGCGTCGCTAGCGGCGGCCAGTGCCGGTACAGCAACGCAACCGCGGAGTTCGTGTGCCTCTGCCACGATGGCATGCTGCGTGGGTCAACATGTGACGGTAAGCTTCCAAATTAATTTACATAATTCTAAAACTCAAAATTACACCGCAGGCTACTAGCTGAAAACTTGAAATTCATCTAGTTAGTAGTTCCCGAACATGGAAATACATCTAGTGACAAATGCCATAGTTGTCTTCGTTGATCAATCGTACTGGTTATGTGGATCCTAAAGTGAAGCATTAGTCCACCAGCAGCAGTCACATCACATCGTGTCCCTTTTTGTTATACCTCCTTCGGCTATCTGCCACCATCGGTCATTGCTAGTGGCAAAAAGGCACGGTCTTCCTGATTCCTGCACCACCACACACAAAAAAAAGACTAATCAAGATTTTGAAGTCACTGGAAAATTGACAAGTCTATGACAATGATACTTTGACAAAATCTTGATTGATTCCTTCTTGTCTCTCATCTAGATTGCACACCTTTTTTTGTGAAGAAAAGGGATTTTCTGCTCTAGTTTGCACGCTTGTAACACGCGCTACTACGGTGCAAGAAGATGGATCCGTTTCATGTCTCTGCAGCTGCCATGTTTTGCTCAGCCATGCTTCTGCTCCCTTTCCTATCTAATCATTGATTGTGGCAACGGCAATGGACTACAAGCGGCTGATGAAGGGCGGGTTTCTTACGACGGATGATTTCATGGCATGCGAGGAGAGCTGAGGGCTTTGCCAGGTTAATACCACCTACAATATCTTTGAATCCCACTGCTCTGACGGCGTGTTGAAGATCATCTGCGGTGAGCTTCACGCGTATAATAGTGATAGTCAGTTTGATCTGTAAAAAAAGGGTGCACCAGTTTAGTTCTGTAGACTAAGTACTCTTCGATCTGGTATCGAGGAGATTCACTGGAAAAATAAGCAACATGCATGTACCTGCTAATTACTATACTTTGCGTACTAAAATGTACTGACTTGTGCGATTTCAACAGAACGCATGTTGTTTATGTGCACTGGTCTAGTTTTGTACCCCAAGCGCCACTTCGGATTTGGTACACTGTGGATCATGATGGTAACAGAGACATTTGCAGAAAAAAAAACAGAGCACGCACGTTCCTGCTAATTGCTATGCAGACTGAGATGTACCGTCTTTATAGTTCACAATTTATGCAATCTCTTTATATTGACTATCAAAACTAGGCCTGTAACTAATATTTATTTTTGTAAGACCTGCATTGGGGTGACATAGATGCTCAATCAAAAGAAAGTCCATTCTCTATTGTTCTTCACTATCTTGCAATGTTTCTTTTTCTGTATACTTCATCGGCAGAGTATTGAATATTCATACATGATGCTTGTCTCTTTCTTTTGGAAAAATAATGACTTAATACTATTGGGTGAAACTGTTTTTAATCATACATGTTATGCTATATTCCAGGTAGCGAAAGGAGAGGGAAGAAGATTATGCTAATAGGTACACTAAATTGTTTGCCATCTTTTCATATGTATACTACTTTTGCTACCATGTACTCTTGTGGTAAAAGAAATTTAAACTACTGATAGTCTGGAGATCACAATATGAATGTATTATAACTTCTGGTTTACAAAAGGAAATAACATCTGCTTCCATCGCAGGTATGACATCAGCAGCTGCAACCTTTCTCTTTGCATGTTTCTATGTACTGACATGGCATAGGAAGGGGAAAAGACTATGGTTTCTCCTTTGCAAGAAGACTAGCAGCAACACTGAAAAGAATTACGAGGCCATGATAGTATCATATGGATCCCTAGCTCCAAAAAGATACATGTATTCAGATGTAATGAAGATAACTTCTTCTCGCAACAATCAGCTTGGAAAAGGTGGTTATGGTGTGGTTTTCAAAGGAAGACTACACGATGATCGTCCGGTTGCTGTGAAATTCTTGCATGACTGCAAAGGAAATGGGGATGAGTTTGTGAATGAGGTTATGAGCATTGGCAGGACCTCTCATGTTAATATTGTTAGCTTATTTGGATTTTGTTTGGAGGGATCAAAACGTGCTCTTATATATGAGTACATGCCCAATGGTTCCTTGGATAAGTACATTTACTCAGAGAACCCCAAAGAAATTTTAGGATGGGAGAGGCTCTATGCGATAGCACTCGGGATTGCTCGTGGCCTCGAATACTTGCACCATAGCTGCAATACACGTATTGTCCATTTTGATATCAAGCCCCAAAATATCCTTCTAGACAAGGATTTTAACCCGAAGATTGCTGATTTTGGTCTAGCTAAACTGTGCCATACAAAGGAGAGCAAGCTTTCAATGACTGGTGCTAGAGGAACAATTGGATTCATCGCTCCAGAAGTTCACTCTCGAACATTTGGAGTGGTTTCAACAAAGTCAGATGTTTATAGTTATGGAATGATGCTTTTGGAGATGGTTGGAGGAATGAGAAACGTAAAATCAACTATTGCAAAATCCAGCGAAAAGTATTTTCCAGACTGGATTTATGATCACTTTGCGCAAGATGATGGATTACAAGCATGTGAAGTCACAGGAGAAACAGAGGAAATCGCAAGAAAGATGACATTAATTGGATTGTGGTGCGTACAAATATTGCCTGCATATCGCCCTACCATAACCAAAGTTCTAGAAATGTTCGAGAGAAGCTCAGATGACATGGACATGCCACCGAAGCAAAACTTCTCTGGATTGCTGTAAGATATTTCTCCCATATATTTGTCCCTTTGTTTTTCTGTGCAATTATGATTATGCAATAACTTGACCTACATGCGTATCTCTCATTGCAGTGAAAGTTCAGCTCACAATATGGATGTACAGAGTTCAAGTTCTACCAGATCTGAGGAGATCAGCCTTGTGAATTCAAAAATCCTACAACAATCGCCAACTCTTTGAACAGATAGGCCGTGTGAATCAAAGAACCTACATTCATTTGCAACACTCTGAGAATATGGCCTGTACTAGAGTACATTCAGAAATTGAACAAGCACAACAAAACTTGGCATTGTAGTAGAACATATATAGTCCATTTATGCATGAGAAGAATCAAAAGCATCCGCATGACAGCGTCCTAAGTTATAGAGAACAGAAGGAATGAAATGTATTCTGACAAGTTTTGTGTTCCAACTGCTAAAAGGCATCGAGGCAGACAGCTACGTACCGAGGACTTCTTGACTGTAAATTTCCCGAAAAAACTGAATACACACGATTAGGCTCTAATATTTCAGAATCCGGATGCATATATCAGTCTAAACATTGTGATGTTATATGCCAATTCGTCGCAAGCAGAACAATCGTGGAAGTGGAAGCGGAAGGCGCATACTTACTTGGTCCTCTCCGTAGATTGTATCCACCCAATCAAGCAGCGCCGTGCTATTCCTTGACGCGCGCACAACCTCGCCGGCGACCACGGCCCAAACAACATCGCTTCCACGGCCCCTCAGGCGCCGCCATAGCCGCCGCCAACGCCGAGCGGTCTTTGGGCGGGACACGACGGCACCGCACGCCGCAGATGCGCCGACAAGGGGGTGGCGCGGGGAATAGTGGCGCATACCGGCCGGCCAGCGGCGGCGCAACACCGGAGATTTTGGGCTATAGGACATAGGTCTTCTCGAAGACCCAAGTTGCTGAAAGCCCAAACAAACTCATGGAAGGAAATGGGGAATGATTTCCGATGGCCCAAGTTGCTGAAAGCCCAAACAAACTTTGTGGCGTGTATAGCCCAGGAGGCAACCACGTGGCCCAGTTAGTTTTGGCAGCCCAATTTTGCCTTTTCTTCTATATTATTTGGAAGATCATTTTCCTCTCCAATTTTGATCATTTTTCCTTTCAAAAAGAAAGGTTAAATCTCCAAAACTCTGGTCTGCGGACGCACAAATTCATGCCATTAAAAATGCAAGATAATCGGCGAAAAGTCATATGAACAAGTAGAGTACATGAGATGGCTAACAATGGTAGAATCATGTCAAGATATGAAGAGCCTGTTCGGAGTCCCTCCGCTCCACGACTCCGCTCCCGGAGGAGCCACAACCGACCCAAACACTGCAACTCCCTGGAGTCCACAGAGCGGAACGGAGCGGTCTGTAGTTGGAAATCGCAAAGCGGGGAATGAGGTGCTCCGTAGATCCATAAAACAGAGGAGTTCATCCAATTTACGACATACCGCCGCCGATAAGTGAAGCGTATCGGTTTGTTCGTGTTATTTCTCTCGTGCATGTCACCTTTTCAATCCTACCACCTCCCCTCACTATGGGCCACGGGCCAGATTATTGGGCTTTCGGCCCATCTCATGAATCGGAGCGGAGCGAACAAGCCAAACAGTTTCCTGGCTCTCAACATTGATGGAAAATTGGGAACTCGCTTGGAGGAGCCGGAGTGCAGGATTTCATGGAGCTGGTAAATAACCAAACATGCTCGAAATAAATACCTACGACCAAGTCACCCTTTATAGACCTCCTTTGAAAGGGATAACTCACTTGTGGTTTTATTGTTGGGTCCAGCCTGAGAAGACGGGACACCAATTTTCATCGTTGACAATGAGGTTGAACGAGTGAAAGTCGGGACAACGGCACAAAGACAACTCGTTCAACAAGGTAACAATGCAAGTTCACGACTATACGTTTGGCTAGAAAAAGACAAGAACACGCGCCCCCCCCCCCCCCCCCCCCCCCACACACACACACATGAAGTGGTGTTCTAGTTATCATATGCGATGTGTCTTCTGAAGCAAGTGTGACCTTGTAGTCCATGTAGAACCATTGGTTTTCATCGGTGATAACAGAAAGCCGAACCTAGAACTCCTTGCCGACATGCACCAACTCAAGCCTAGATCAAACATCAGACTCGATTGGTAGTCCTCCACTTCAGGAGACAAGTCTCTACTCGCTACTCGTCAATAAAAGGGAAGCTTATGTTTGTTAGTCAAGGGGGTTTTTTTTTGGGGGGGGGGGGGGGCCATATAACAATGTCGCCCGTTTCAAAAGCAACAGGCATGGGATATGTGCAAGTCGTGCGATTTGCATGACGGTGAACTGGTGCACAGTGCAGGGGTGCAGGCCACATTTTTTTTTCAACACTTCTTTTCAATTGCACAATTCAGCGCGTCTCGGAGTCAGTCTTCCGGGTCAGTGTATGAAAGGGCAATATTATTAGCTAGCCAATGGGAGTAATATAGTGAGGACGCTTGACGTTTGACAAAGTCGTCACCTAAAGTGCTGACCAACATTTCCAATCTGACAGTGGAGTTAGACAAAAGAATGCAAGAGAAACTGTCCTACGTACATGTGTGTCCCCTTCCGTGCATGGCGGCAAAACCAGTTGCTGTCGTTGGCTTCTTCCTAGGACTGGCCAGTCGTATAATCTTCACGCCATCCCCGCTAGCTTCTCTCATCCACGATCCACTGATATCATGATCCCGCTCTTACCGCTGCTCTTGGCTTCCTTCCTTCGATTGCCTCCGTTGGTTAGCGCACAAGATTTGGCAACCTGCTCGCCCAAGACTTGCGGCGACCTGACCGTGGCCTACCCGTTCTGGATGGAGGAAAAAGATCAGCAGCCGTGCGGGTCGCCGTCCTTCCAGATCAACTGCGACGGCGGCCAAGCATTCCTCAGTCGCTCCTTGCTCGGGCAATACCAGGTCCTTCAAATCTTCGCCGAGAACTCCTCCTTCATCGCCGTGGACAACAACCTCCCGCTCGACGACGGCTGCCCCAAGTGGTGGTTCAACATCTCGCTAAGTCTTGGGCTGGGGCCGTACACCTTCAGCAAGAAGAATAGGGAGCAGCAGCAGGCGACACCGCCAGGATTCCTCCGTACGGGTTGCGCCAATGAATCCTTCTACCGCCTTGGCGGGGATTACGGCAACCAGCGTGAACGGAGCCAACTCCCTCCGTCATGCCGTCTCGCCGTCGTGCCGGTCCTTGACTTCGCAAAGGGCAGCGACTACGCCGCCAGCATGAGACAGGGGTTTCTTCTCGAGTGGACGGTAGCCTCAGACGATTGCTCCAACTGCGTGGCAAGCGGCGGCCGGTGCAGGTACGCCAATGACGGCATGGGGTTTTCCTGCAGTTGCTCCGACGGCGTGCGCCCCGATAAGTGCGGTGAGTTCAGGAACTCAACTCTGCACATCTTGTTAAAGAAAACTCTTACTCTTCATATTGATTTCCCTAGTTAATTCTTAATTCTTTTCTACAAAAGAAATGGAGCTCCAGCACCATGGAGCCTGAATTTGAAATTTTCAAAAATCAACTTATAACTTTAACATTTTCTGAAAAAATTGTTGGCCCAAATTTCGTACGTGCTCGTAGACGATTACTTTCCGTCAAGAGCTATCACGCAGTTGTCGAACCGGCCGAGTACTTTCCGGCCGTACGGTAGACTGTACGTACGAGAAGGCTTGTTCGTCGAGATGACACGAGCTAGCTGAGGAGTTGACGCGCACGTCCTAACCAAGCAAGCAGCCTGGTTGATTGATCTACAGGAGACTTGCTCACGTAGAAGCTAGCTAGACGTACTTGATCGATTGATCTCGCCGGGTACTCAGGCACACACGCGAAATACGAGGCGCTGATGTATAGCAATAGGTGTGTGTCGCACCTAATACTTTATTTCTTTTGATCTGAGTTACAAGATTACAGGGGATACATAGGATTATATAGTAACTAATCTAGCCTACCACTACAAGTTCTATTCGGTGATGTGTTCTACTGTTCTGGTCCGAGCCGGACACAGACTACTAATCGTGGTTAATTCCAACAAAAGTTACACATGTATATAGGGATGTACAATACATGTTTGTAAAGTTTCATGATAAAATCATGTGAGCTGAAAAAAACCAATGAAATTCTAGCAGCATGTACTCTATTATTCACTATAAAAGTTCATGATTTTATTTTTCTGCGTAGAACTGTAGATCACATCAAAACGTATTTCACAATAAAAATACACAAACATGAAGTATACATCCCCATATCGTGTAATTTTTTGGGGGTTTTTTACAGAATTTCGAGCTCCATGGAACTAGGGAGTACAAAATCCTCATTCAATTTTTAGGAGGAACCACACCCCAGTTTTTTAGGAATACTAGGCCCTAGTTCTAATTAACACACCAAGTAAGCCCTGGAGTGACTTCTCAATTCTTCTTTGTTTGATTTTTCGACAACCCTTATTGTTGCATTGTGTTTTACGAAATGACGACAACGTATAGGAGTATACAAGTATTACACAAGGAGTCACACGTCGAATATGACAGTGCTGAGAATTACTTTGTGATGAAGCTTGGCTTGAGTCCTCTTATTGGCATCTTGATCGCGATTTGATTCATTGATGTGACCTGTAATAAATGTAACTAGGCTTAATTTGCTAACTTTATCATTTAGTCATAGATATGTAAGCCGTACGGGTGTTCTGGATAATGCTTCCTTTTTGGTTTTTGCTGTTGGGATGTTTGTTTGATTGATAGTACTTTGTAAAAATTGGTGGTTCCTTTAAGAGAAATCAACTAATAGGATGGTTGGGTAAAAAATAGGAAATTATAGGAGTATATATGGTGGGTTAACCCTAACCAATGCCCGGTAATCGAAGTCTAAAGTGAACGGAGAACTGCCTGTCAGACCAGGTGGCTAGTCAGAGTAGTCTGAAATGCTCACATCTATGCTAACCTTTAAAAAAAGGGATGCCGCCAAGCATTAGTCATGGTGAAGTTTTCTTTTCTAAACGATTTAAAGATTGAACCTAAAGCAAATGTCGTCATACTCCAATTAGTTTGTGGAAAAATCAAAGAAAAGAGAAGAACGGAGTAGTCAAACATTCGAGGCGCTGGTTCAACTGACTTTCCCAATCCTTGGGTTGTTTACTGGTTTATTTAGTTTTGCCAACGCAGACGGCAAAATTTGTGCTGGCATTTTTGGCCACATCCATTGCCCTTCAGTTTTCTTTGGGTCAATTTTAATTTTGAGTCAGGTCAAATATGTCACAATTGAAGAGTCGGTGTTTACCTATATGCCCTGTTGATGGGATTGACTAGTAGACTATTGTGCTTCATAGGCACGGAGCTCCTCCCGACCAACTTTCCCCTTCCAAGATAGAGTACTCTCATTACTGTACTTTTCCATGGATAAATAACCTCTAGAATCAGTAGCACTTGGCCACTTGCCAGAATCCTCAGCTGCTTGAATTATAAATTTCAGAAGTTTATGCCCGACCCTCGCTTCTCTCATCCACGATCCACGATATGGCCATCCTGCTCTTACTGCTGCTCTTGGCTTCCGTCCTTCCTTTGCCTCCAGTGGCTAGCACGGAAGATGTGGCTACCTGCTCGCCCATGGCATGCGGCAACCTGACAATAGCCTACCCGTTCTGGCTGGAGGACGCAGGCCGGCAGCCGTGCGGGT
>NW_024117658.1:0-10774 GCF_003073215.2 Triticum urartu | reverse complement strand
AGACTGTACCAAGGCCCACTGATCATTGAGACTGACATCAAAATGATTGCAAATGAATTGGGATAAGCCAGATCAAGCCGATCGGATTGTTTTCTGGGTTGTCAGTGAGATAAAAAACACAAGCCGGATCTTCAGTTCAGTTCAGGCCAAGGCCATCAAAAGGGAACAAAACTGTCTAGCACATGAGCTTGGCTGCCAGAGCTGGACGGCATGAGGACTCACTGATAATTGCGGACGTGCCCGAGGAGCTTCGTTCGCTGATGCTATCTGAATGTACCAAGTGATGTGTTTGGTCCTTTTTTAGGTAGTCATCCTCAAAAAAATAATATACATGTTATGAAATGCCTTCCAAGTCAACCACATAGCCATTTTTTAAGAACTGGTGGGAATTCGTTTGTCGATAAAATTATTCTTTTATAGGGGATGTTGCCTTATTTCTACATTAAAGCAAATAAACAGTTTGATGAACTTAACAACTCTCTATCCTTATTTGTTATTTCTCTTATTCATAGTGTGTTTTCGCCATTTATACATGTAACGATGATGAACTAAACAACTTATTCTTATTTCTTGAAACATGAAGTGTTTTTCACGTTTGTTACAATCCAATGTTTGTTAATTAATTATATTATTTATATTCATAAGTAGTATAAAGTTGGCTCAAAATAGTTAATATGATTTTGGATGATATATTATGATGTTGACTAGGAGGTTATTGGTGCTTATTAAAATAGCAGTATGAAATAAGCCTGCATATATTTGTTGGTTTTCAATTTAAGCCTTTCAACTCAACTGAAATTATTATTTTTACATTATTTACTGACATAAAACTCCTATTTTGCAGGCCATCTTGAAGATTGCAGGTTTTAATCAAGAAGTCCTCAATAGGTGGACTGGCTCAAAATGGAGAAGCACGCTGGTAGCTTTTTGGTTGATTGTATTAAGCATTTAAGTTCATAGCAATTCATACCATCAATATCTTTGGGGTGCCTTGTACTCCTTCCGTAAAATAATACAAGAGCATAGTGATCTAAACACTCTTATATTATAGTTTACAGAGGGAGTAATATTTTAGAAAATTGTGCCTTTTTCGGCCTGTTGTGGCGTGCTGTTCATAGACATCCTTACTCCATTTCCTCCTCACATATGGCCTGGGTTTTGGGATAGCAAAACATACGAAGACAATTTGGGGGTGCCGATTCTCTCTCTCCCTCTTGCTAATAGAATTATGAACAACCGGCAAGACTAATGTTATAGACCTTCTCTCTTCAATCCTACCATGTATTCTTTGACTTCTGTGCTAACATAGGAAAAATGTGTTATAAACTTGTGAGTTGTGCCTTACTCCCTCCGTTCTTAAATACAAGTCTTTTTAGATATTCCAATGCGGACTAACATACGGAGCAAAACGAGTGAATCTATATTTTCTAAAATATGTCTATATACATAAGTATGTAGTTCGTTTCTAAAATATGTCTATATACATAAGTATGTAATTTGTATTAGAATCTCTAAAAAGACTTAAATTTAGGAATATATGGAGTATATTTTCTGGGTAAGTTTTAGCCCTCTTATTTGCAATTGATGTTGCATGTCATTCACCCTTATATTTGATGTTAATGTCTGAGTTTATGTCGAATTAGGGTTGGTTGCTCACTTCCCTTTTATGTAATAGCTCGTATTACAACACACACACAAACACACACACACATCTCCTTGGGTTTTATGTGAAAATCCTTTTGAGCCGATACATCAAATATGAAGTTACATGACTCAAACAAAACTAGAAAATTATGATAAAAATAAAGATAAATGCCAATAAAATTCTAAACAATAAATGTTATTATCTACCTATCACAAGAGAGGTAGGAGTAGCATGTTCTAGAAGATGTGTTTTTTGTAATAGTTTCTAAATGGTAAATTGTATGGTTTCAAGCACCTAAGAAAAACGTCTACACTGATTCGATCTGTTCGCTCGCTCGCCTCCCTCCTCGCAGGCGACGTGCGAATCCCCAACCCCCCCTCTCCTCCATCCCCTCCCTGTCTTTTCCCTTGCCGCTGCCGGCGTGGTCCGCCGGGCCATTCCCACGCGGTGCTAGCGGAGGCGGGCCGTTCTTTCCCCACTCGCGCGTTGGGGGCGCGGGGGCCTCCTGATGGCGGTGGTGCTCCTCGGGCGGAGGCGGTCCATTCTTTCCCTGCTCGCGATTTGCGGTCGTGGGTGCCCCTGATGCGGCGGCGCGACTGTTGGCTGCGGGGCGTGTGGTGGTGCGGCTGGCTAGCGGCCTCCACTCCGCACAGATCTGGGCCCTTTTGGGCCCTATCTAGGTTGGAGCGGGCCGACGGTCCGATGCGCGGCGGTGTGGCTTCCTGGTAGTCGTGGAGAGGCATCGAGGGGTGTGGGTGGTGGCGGCTTTTGTCGGCCGATGTGCTGCAGTGTGGCAGTAGGAGTTGCCCAGACGCATTTGGGCCCGGTCGGGCCAGTAGGGGCCTGCTAGGCCCCTGCCGTCACATCCGGTTGGCTTCGTGGCAGCGACGAAGGTTGTCCCCTCTCGTCGGCTGAGTTGCGGACGCCCCTGAGCCCCTAGGATCCTCTTCCCTCCTCCAGGTCTCATGTCGGTGGCCTCAGGAGACGACGAAGTTGGTTCAGTGACCGTGGTGGCAAAGGCTGGTGGGCGGCAGGTTGGTTGGTGCACTTCAGATCGTCCGAGGTGCCGGTTGGCTTCGTGGCAGCGACGAAGGTTGTCCCCTCTCGTCGGCTGAGTTGCGGACGCCCCTGAGCCCCTAGGATCCTCTTCCCTCCTCCAGGTCTCATGTCGGTGGCCTCAGGAGACGACGAAGTTGGTTCAGTGACCGTGGTGGCAAAGGCTGGTGGGCGGCAGGTTGGTTGGTGCACTTCAGATCGTCCGAGGTGGTGGTGGTTGTTTGGGTCGGTGAAATCCCTAGGGCTCGTCCGACATCAATGTGGTGACGCCTGCAGGGGGCGCCGCCGGACCTTCCTAAAGGGCGTCGGGTATACACCTTCCCCGCTGTCCTCTGCGTACTGAGGGAAACCCTAGAACTTGTCCGGGCAGCAGTGCTGTAGTCGTCGCATTCCTTCTTAAAGGTGTTGCTCGGTACGCAACGCTTCGGGTGCTAGGAGTGCGGTGGTACTTCGCCGGAGGGTGCATCGGTTACCGGTCATCTTTGTTTCGTTGATGTACCAATGTCGGGATTTGTTTCTCTTTTTTTTCTCGTTTTTATTTTGGGCTTGTTTGTGCTGCAGGCCCAGTGTGCAGTGAGCTGGTTGTATCGGATGGCTGCTCGGGGGAAACTCTTTATCGTAAAGCACCTAAATCCATATTATGTAATAGTTTGCCAGCCAATCGTATATTGTGATGAAGTTTCTGCTTGTAACATCCTGGAACATTTGTATAAAAGGAAAAAAAATCCTTCATGTGTTGTTTTTAATTAATGGATAATAACAATGCACATGCTTTCATGAGAAAAATGATTTTAAGAATTAAAAAAGGCATTGAAGTGTTATTATCGTTTGTAATGCAGTGCAGAATAAAGAGTTTAATGTTTGTGTACCACCTTTATTTTGTGCATCAGGTGTATAGGGTCGAATTACATTTTTTTATCAAAGTACATTGCAAGCGTATTATTTCAAAAAAAAATGTTCTTGCCTATCTTTCTATCTATGTAAAATTTGACATGCAACCAATACAAATTTTTAAAAGCCCGTGGCAACGCACGGGCAGTCTACTAGTATGGTTAGTAACTTACCTCATTATATGGGTACTCTTGAAGTGTCTCCCTAGCCGATCATTTTTATGTCCCTTCCAATGATTATAATAATACATGTCTAGCAAATTTATATTTTGGTTTTGTACTTTCTAGATTTAATCATAGTATGAATTAACCAAAAACATGTGTCTAGAACTTATAGATGATACATATGTTCTTCCATATTAATTCAGGTGCATATGACGGGGTATAGTATATTTTCTTAGTGCAATAACTTTGTTTTTCTTTTCTCTGCCGACACTTCTAGAATACTATGAGCTATCGTGATGTTGAGAAAAAAAATACATTTTTTCTCATGGGGTAGAAAGAGTTGCATTTTGTAGTCTTCTAGATTTAGTCAGCCCACATCGCTATATTACATAACCAAATAATCGTCTATACCTTATAACTGAAATAGTGACGGAATTTGCACTGATATATCCGTCTCATTATTCATTTGCTTTTAAAATTAATCCACGTGCACGTAATTTTTTTAATTCATGTGCATATGATCAATCATGGTGAGAAGTTTATGCATAGGAAATGTATTATCTATATAGAAGTTTGTTTGCTTTAACTAACTACTCCCTCAGTATAGAAATATAAGAGTGTTTAGATCACTACTTTAGTGATCTATATTTTGGGTTTGCTTGCACGACATGTTCTTTTTTCTATTTTTATCTTTTGTAGGTTTAAATACGTGGCGCCGGTAGTATGGTTGTCTTCTGTACAGACTCCTCGATTTGTAGGATATTTTTCTTAACATTTTGGAGGATTGGTTCATTTAAGGATTTTTCGCTGTACAAATTTACTTTTCATGGGACTCAAATATCTTAGAAAGAATATTTTCTTTTGTTGTGGTGAAATCAAATAAAATTAGATACAAATTTTAATCACAAAGAATTTGAGGTAATATGGCATATGCCACAATTCTGTGCATGTTGTTTTCTATAATTTATAAAAGTGTGTTGTTACAATTTTATTACTCTTGAGAGTCAAAATACCATAATCATTTTTATATAGACTCAACTCAATCTGAGTAATATGCAAAGAAAAAGGAAACTCTACCGACCGAATGTTCTCTCGGGATCTTTCGGCGCCACGTAATGTCCACTGCTCGATTCTGCAAGCGGCAGCAAACCTGCACGCCAAATGAAAACGGGCTGCGATGCACTTGAGATGTCGCGGTAAACTTAGTCGGGCTGTAATACCAGATCCCAAATAGAAAACTCAATTTCACCTCATGAAAATCGCATTCATATTGTGCTTTTTTCGCATGGATGTTTTTTTCTTCTAAATGCCAAGGCATGATTCTCATACACCTATTTACTATTGACACCCAATCCGATTTGTATGAGAAAAAATCATCATTTTTTTAAAAGAGACAACCCTTCATTAGCACGTACGTGTAGACATGGAATTTTCTTTTCAAAAACGTGTAGACATGGATGCGGTGCCTCCGAACCAGACTCTATCCTGGCCTGTTTTTCTCTCTCGTGAGCTGCTGCGATGGGCTGTTGGCCCACGGCAATGGTGTGCCTCATATAGCTTTTCGTGTCCAAATCGGTATGTCCTATATCGATACATCCATCTTTGTTTGTCCACACAAGTATATTTATCGCGCATCTATTTCTATATCTCAGCCATTAATTGCTCGGCTAGGATTGGTATATTTTATATTTTTTATAATTGATATGTGTTTGCTATTTTTCTTACTCATATGGACATGTATTTTTCTTGTTCTTTGACATTGCTCAAAAGTTTATAATTATTGTTAGTTGAACACCTTCATATGCATTTCCTCTTCATACTATTCTTTGTGTTTCAGTTGAGCGCCTCCATATGCATTTTTCCTCTTCATACTATTCTTTGTGTTTCAGTTATCTCTGTCTATTATTTTAGTTTGCCAAAAAATTATTTTGTGTGAATGCCCAACATTTTCTTTCTTTTTTTTACTACATGTTCCTAATCCATCATGGAATACTGAATTATGTATCTTTTTTTGTGAGAAAATTCTGGAGCTAATTCCCCATAATATATTCTGCACCTAATATACCCAATTGTGTAAGAAATGAAATGAAACCATAGGAGTGAATAATGAAATAGAAAAATCTAATAAATATTAGCTTTCACTTCATAAGTACTCTGTTCCTAAATATAAGTCTTTGTAGAGATTTTACTATAGATTACATATGGAGCAAAATGAGCGAATCAATCTCTATAATGCATTTATATACATCCGTATATGGTTCATAGTAAAATCTCTATAAAAACTTTATATTTAGGAACGGAGTGATCTATTATAGTACTATGTAAGTTACAGCCAGCTGACCATGGGTCAACGACTCAGCGTGCTACCCTTCCCAGCCATAAAAAAAAAACCCAAATTCTCGTTCTCCTCCCGTTCCTTTTTCACCGTTCCTTGCCTGATCCATGGATTCATCCATCCACATTAGTTGCTAGATCCTGCCAAGGGAGGAGGACGGGGTGAGAAGGGGGATTTGCGGCGGAGTGCGGTGGTTGCATGCTCTCGGCGACGGCAGGTCCTCCAGCTCGACCACATGTGCCTGCTGCTCGCCGCCGCCGTCAATTGGATGGCCGTGGAGTTGGGCCCCTTTGA
Source organism: Triticum urartu (assembly GCF_003073215.2). Classification (NCBI taxonomy): domain Eukaryota; kingdom Viridiplantae; phylum Streptophyta; class Magnoliopsida; order Poales; family Poaceae; genus Triticum; species Triticum urartu. The sequence goes on along the minus strand of NW_024117658.1, from coordinate 4,389 downwards.
ACCTGAGCGGTTCCTCTCCTCCAGGTAATCTCTCCTCTTCCCATTCCTTCTCCTCCCTTCCCAGATGCTTGGTCTTCTAGGCTCCAGGAATGGCGCGGATTTTGGTTTTTTTTATGGAGATTTTCTATGGCTATGAGAATTTTTTTCGTCCATGTGAAAGCGAGTGGCTGCACCAAATCCATCCACTGGCCTGCCCGTGCATCACTAAAGCTGGGAAGGAGATGCTCTTGAGGCCAGATCGGACCGAGGCTGGGGCACGCGTTCCAGCTTCAGATTCTGCGCCCCTAGCAGCGAGGTCATGAGGCAAAGCGGTCGCATGGGAGGCCACTGGAGAATATGATAAATCCGTTTTGCTGAGTAGCGTTGCTCTCCTGTTTGTGCCACTGGGCCGAGAGTTGTGCCGTCGGGTTCGACAGCCATGTTCTTCATAGTGTTCCTCGTCGTCTATGGCAGAGTAGTAGGGATGGGTATGACTGCCTGACTACTCTCCCAACATCCTTTGCATTCTTATTTTTTTGCGCACAGTATATATGTACTTTATAAAAGCTTGTTTGCTTAGTTGATCTGTTAATTTTATTCAGAGATGAGGTTGAGTTACTTAGTTCTTCTGTTTTATTATAATTCAGACAATAAGCTCGTACATTCTGACTATTTTTAGGATATAAATTGTAGAATTATTTATCTTGCCATTGATGTGCCTTGCGTTGCTTTAGGGAATTGAGCTTATACTTTTTTTTAGTTAACATTCTGCTGAACTTTGGTTACTGTCTCTTCAACACATCCATATTAATTATATGAAGTTTTGTATAGCAAAAAGTGTTCAATATTTCATTGTCTTGTAGAGAGACCACGGGTGGAGGCGTGTTGTGGGCTTGCTACTTCTGTCAGTTTCCACCTATGTAATGTGCTACAACTTTGCAACATTACTACTTGTTGCACACCGGTTGACTCGTCACAGGTATGCTTCCTCCCTGTAGTTTGATAAAAAGGTGTATTCTTTCTATTTGTTGTTACCATATAGTATTAGCAAGTTATATTAATGATATGTGTTTTTAAGACAAAAGAAAAAGGCTTGCATTTATTAACTGAATTTGGTCCATATGTGTGAATATATATGCAATAGAGTTTTCGCATGTGTTGTAGGTGATGCATATAACACTGGAGCTTTTTTCATTGTTCTCCTCAACTGAAAAGGCTAGACAGAAGAGCTGTTACCAAGAACATTAAACTCACTAAAGTGCATGTCTGAATTTAGTAGACCTTCCATAGTAACCATGAATGTAATTAGAAAATGCATGCAGGGATTAAATATGCAAATTGTACATTGATGACCTATGGAAAATATCTGAACCCGAATGGATGAACTGATGATTTAGAACAACTCTTACTAACCTTTCAAATTTCAGAATTTACGGGAATCACTTGTCGCATATGTCATCTTCTACAAAAATACTCCGCGGACAACAAAATAGCTACTGTTACTTTAGGACTACAAAATAATCTATTAGACTCATTTTGCAGCGATAAGAAATAGCATATAGCATGTTGTACAGGAAAAAATTGTGCAGTAGAATTGTAGCGTTGCCTTTCACTTATATTAGACACTCAAAAACTATACTTATTGTCATAGAAACATAGACTGATTGGAACATATCTAGTACTCCCTCTGTAAACTAATATAAGAGCATTTAGATCACTAAAGTAGTGTTCTAAACACTCTTATATTAGTTTACGGAGGGAGTAGAATATAGCCTTCAGGTGCAGAACTGAAAACAACATGCAACAGTACGATTGTCTCTGACCACCCGGATAAATGTATAATAGTCCTTCCATAGTAACCACGAATGTAATTAGAATTATTTCAAAAAAAATGAATGTAATTAGAAAATGCATGCAGGGATCAAATATGCAAATTGTACATTGATGACCTATGGAAAATATCTTAACTCGAATGGATGAACTGATTACTGAGATCAACTCTTACTAACCATTCAAATTTCAGAATTAATGGAAATAACTTGAATTTATAAGGATTCACACACATATCATCTTCTAGGAAAAATCTGCACACAATACAATAGCTATTATTACTTAATGACTACTAAAATAATCTATTATGCTCATTTTTTAACGATAAGAGTTGCATATAGCATCTTGTATATCATAACAATTCTGCAAACAATAGTAGCTGCTGTTACTAACACATTGTATAATATGTAATCTGTTATATCCTGAATTCAGGACCTTTACGCATTAGTCCTAAGGATAGCAGTTAGCTTGTATACATAAACTTATCCTTTTTCAAACTGTAAATCTAATATGCACAATGATCTGAGAAAATACCATTGGATACATATGTCTTTATACATTTTGTCAAACACTTGGCAAGCATGTCCAAATTCTAACCAACTGTTAGACAGAGTAGGGTGAGGAGTTGATTAAATCTAGAAAGAGGATAGGGCCATGTTTCAAACAATTCTGCTATTACGCCAAGTAATACCTGCATCTGGAGTCGAATTGTTTCTCTTTATGCCACTTGTAAGTCACATCCTTGGTGGTCATCTTACTATGCTTGTAGACCATGCTGATCTATCCTCTTGCAGACAGTACTACATGCCTTGATCGACCTGTGTATGACACAACTCCAAGATAGCACGATAGCATTCTTCCTACTTTGCGACATGATTCTTGTCAAGTGTTTCCTATGGACAGGAACAGGATGATGAGACACGACTGGTTCCTCGGGAGGCGGAATCTTCAACACCTAACCGATTGAGGAGAAGATCTTGTGGAGAGTGGACACATAAGGCATGGCTTCGAGGTTTTGGTGGCGCTGTAGGATGTGGGCTGCAGCCACACAGGACAGGATGAATAGTGCGGCCCTAGAGTAGACCATCAGAAACCCTAGAACTGGGCTACTCGAGAGGCATAGTTTTGGGGTTTCGATGGATTTATAGGAGGTGAGCTGCAGTTGCATAGGAGGAATAGCTCGGCCCTAGGGCAGACCATCAGAAACCCTAAAACATGGACTGCTCGAGAGGCATATGGCTTTGAAGTTTCGGTAGAGCTGTAGGACGTGAAATCAGAATGAGCTTCTAGAGCGTACATCTCTTTTTGTATGCAACGTGTCAGGATTTTTTTTACCATATTGATGCCCGTACTTGAACCTTTTTTTGAAGTGGCCCGTACGTGAACCTAACTCTTCCTACTTTTTTACGTGATGACGCTTCCTTGCCTAGTCGTTTTTTTATGCGCTGACGCTTCCTTGCCTAGTTTAATTACATTGAATGGGCTGTATATATGACAACATGATAGTCCGATATGTTGGTACGTACACATTAAATATGTTACGTAAAAACCTTTAAATCTCAGCCATTATTATTTTGATCGAACAGTGTAAATAATATTAACATATGTGGATGAACCTAATGACTTGTTTGCCTTCTGTATTATGTATATAATAGATAGATTGCATCCAAATTTGTAGACCACCTAGCGACAACTACAAGCACTGAAGCAAGACGGAAATGCGCTGCCGTCATCACCCCTCCCTCGCCGGAGCTAATTGGCACACCTTATTGTAGTCGACAGTCAGGAGGTCATCGTGTTAAGGCCCCATATGACCAACACACCAGAACAGCAGCCGCCGCCGTTGAAGAGAAACTTAGATCGAAAGGATCCAACCTCCACATGCCCTCCGACAATGATAGACGCAACACCGGGACGGGGGCTAGGCGGGGAGAACCTTATTCCATCTTCAACAAAACACTACTGTCTCGTCTTCCTGAGAAGGACATAAACCCCAACAAAACTTGAAGAACCACCTAAAAACCGAGCCCTTCCATTGGTTTATTTTTGCATCACCTCCCACCACTTGCACCATGTTGGTTTTTCCTCGAAGAGGAAAGGGTGATGCATGTAGCGTAAGTATTTCCCTCAGTTTTTGAGAACCAAGATATCAATCCAGTAGGAGACTACGCGCAAGTCCCTCATACCTGCACAAACAAACAAGAACCTTCCAACCAACGCGATAAAGGGGTTGTCAATCTCTTCACGGTCACTTACGAAAGTGAGATCTCATAGAAATAATAAGATAAATATTTTTGGTATTTTTGTTGTATAGATTGGAAAATAAAGATTGCAAAATAGAAATAGCAAGTTGATAGGAAATAATATGATGGAAGATAGACCCGGGGGCCACAGGTTTCACTAGTGGCTTCTTTCAAGATAGCAAATTCTACGGTGGGTGAACAAATTACTGTCGAGCAATTGATAGAAAAGCGCATAGTTATGAGAATATCTAGGCATGATCATGTATATAGGCATCACGTCCGCGACAAGTAAAGCGAAATGATTCTGCATCTACTACTATTACTCCACACATCGACC
>NW_024117657.1:0-5080 GCF_003073215.2 Triticum urartu | reverse complement strand
TCGCGTAGTAGCCTGGCCAGGGCGGGCGTCTTCGACACCACCGACGCGGGGACGACGTACCGCCTCAACCCGATATCGTACCTCCTGGTGGATGGCGTCCACATCGACGGCGACGCATGCCAGACGGCCATCGTGCGTGTGGCCTCCTCGCGGTACTACGTGGAGGCGGCATTCGGGCTGGCGGACTGGTTCCGGAAGGACTTTGACGGGCCGGTGCCTTCGCCGTTCGAGGACTTGCACGGCGCGACCATCTTCGACGACAGCATGGCGCTCCTGGACCCGGAGATGGATAAGCTGGTCCACGAGGCCAAGGCTTCCCATAACCATATGGGGATCGGTCTTGTGCTCCGGCAGTGCCATGACCTGTTTCAGGGACTTGAGTCTCTGACTGACTTGTGCGGTGGTGATGGCACGACGGCGAGGGCCATCGTCAGGGCCTATCCGCACATCAAGTGCACTGTGCTTGACCTGCCAAAGGTCATCGACAAAGCTCCGGCTGAAGGTGTGGTTAAGTATGTTGCTGGTGACATCTTCCACGTCGTCCCGCCTGCTCAAGCTGTGTTGCTCAAGGTATTTATGAATGTGCCATCTTCCATCTCGTCCCACATGCTCATATATTAGGTTTTCCTTAAGTTACACATTTTAAAGTTAGGCCAAACTTGTAGAAAAATGTATTAAATTTATAATACCAAATCAGTATTATTAGATATATCATGTACTACCTCTGTAAACTAATATAAGACATTTTAGGTCATTAAAATAGTGATCGAAAAAGCCTTATATTAGTGTACAGAAGGAGTAGTATATTTTCACATTGTACTTATTTGGTGTTGTGAGCGTTGATATATTCTATATGAATTTTATTAAACTGTTTACAAAGTTTGATTCAAAGACAAATCTAATATGTGAAGTAGACAAAGAAACAGAGGGACTGCTAGTTAACTTGGTCGAGTTTGAGTCAGATTAGGACTTACGTAGCTGGTCGTAAGCGAACGAACGTTCTCCATGTAGTCATGCATGTAGCACGATCCAGTATATGTCATTGGATTTGGTTTCTAGTCGCACGCTCGCAAGATTGTGATGGGGGTGCATGATATCAACAGGCAACATGGAATCTTGCAATGACCTTTGCACGATAAAGCCGCCATGTCATTGTGGCCTCCAATGTTTAGTGTTTCATGCGTGTGTTCATGATCCATGGGTGAAACCCAATAGAGAACGCCGACCAAAAATGATTAGTTGTTCTGTTTGAAGTAACAATTAAATTCAAGGTATATTTTCTTGCTAGTTTTGATTAACCTTACAGAAGTTTATCCGTGCATGGTAGTCTGTTCTGCACTTGTGGAGCGACGAGGATTGCATCAAGATCTTGGCACAATGCAAGAAGGCCATTCCTCCTCGAGGTGCAGGAGGAAAAGTCATTGTGATAGATATTGTGCTTAGCTCGGCTTCGGGGCTGATGCTGGAAACCCATCACCTGGTGGATATGTTGAAGCTGGTGATGACGAGAGGCCGGCAGCGGGATGAAAAGGACTGGAGCGACATCTTCATGAAAGCAGGTTTCAGCGAATATAAGATTTTCAAGAAAGTTGGAGCTCGAGCTGTCATTGAGGTCTACCCGTAAGGTTGTGCTCCCAAATGCTCTAATATATGTTGTGGATTGTTGTGTGCTCCAAGGATATATAAATAATTGAGTGCCTTATAATTTTCCGAAGGGAGGTCTCACGGGTCATAAAATAGCAAGACTATTATGTTTTGTTACCTTATGATACTCGTGCAACTTTCTTTTGGAAAAGTATTATATATGCACTCATAGTGCTTTGCATACGATACAATGTACAATTGCCTACCATAAGATTATGTTGGAAATATGCCCTAGAGGCAATAATATTGTATTATCTATTTTCACTTTTATAATTAAGAGTTCATATTCTATGCTATAACTGCTATGATCTTGAAATGTGTGATTCGGTGGAAAACTCATAAACGTGCATGTGTGGAAGGACAAACAGTAAAATCTGATTCCTAGTCTCGCCCTAGGACTAGCTCAAGTATTGTATGTTGATCATGCTTTTCGGATCTTGGGATATCGTTAAGTGTAACAATAGTCCCAAAACAACATTGAGAGTATGACGTTAGAAGAACGATCATATTGAATTGTGTCAGAAGTCTATTGATATACCAGAGAGAGTTAATGTATGCTTTAGTTTCTTAGACCATGAGAGTATCGTAGCCGCTTCTTACCGAACGATGAACTTTGAGATGCTCAAACGTCAGCTATAACACGATTATCATAAGGAGAACTTACAGGTTCCTTGGTAAGTTTGACAAGGGGTTGGATAGCTCAAGAGTGTGATTTCCTCATCCAACAATAGAGAGATATTCTTAGGGCCCTCTCGGTGTGATGACACCCACCATCTTTTGGTCAGACACAGGTGACTAGGTAACAACGATGCCGGAACATGTCAACGAGAAAGAAGAACAAAACTGATAATGAGTAGACTAGTATAGTGAGCATGAGAATGACTCAAGAGAATACCGATACATCTCACCCCGGGATTTATAAAGCGTCGTGAAGCAAAGGGAATAGCATATGATAACCAAAGGTTCACTCGCACATCATTCGTGTATTCATAGGTTTCAATATGAATGTCCACGGTTACATTATTGATCATTGAGCGAAAGGGAGTTTCCTTCATATCTATATTTTACTGAACCTACAGGGTCACATGCTTAAGGGAATAACGATCTTTTGAGTGTTAGTGGAGTGAGAGTTATGAGAAAATATTCTCAGAATAGTTTCGGGACACAAGTTCTAGTTATGTCTAATCCTCATAATAGAGAAGCGCCGTGAGGTTCTCTTCTCCCTCGTCTAATTCTCCGACGACGATTAGTTCTGTACGGTGAAGCACTGCGGGATTTTGAAGCCTGAATGCCTGCAATCCGTAGAGAGTCCATGCTTTCGATCTTTGGTTCGAGGGATCGTTCGTGAACGGTTCGAGGGACTTCATCAGCGATCTACACCAAGTGTTCTTCCACTGTAACTCGAGGTTGGTAACGATCCGATCTAAACCTATTATGCATCTTAATAGTGTTCATGGGCTCATGATCTTATAATTTTTTTGTTTTCTACTACATTTTCCAACAAATTACACCTTATACTTTTTTTTGTAACCTTGCCAAGTTGATATATATACTTAATAGTGTGATTAAAACCTGGAGATATCATATTGTAGCCATATAATTGTCGTTCATAATGTGTTATGGTACAAGTTTACTTTGGCTGCCGGCAACTGGCCATCAACTCAAGTGATTAATCATGGATAGAACTTGTATATTTGCACTCTCTCTCATTTTCATTTTGTTGATTTGGAGTTCATACTGGGAAAATAGTCATTTCCATGAAACCGACAACAACAAAACAACCTTCATAAGCTGCGCAAAATGTCATTACATCACATCTTATTTAAATAAAATGAGCATGAATTACTCACAAACCATACACCATTACATCACATCTGAGTTTCCGAGTCTAGCTACGAAAATCCCCCAAGAGACTTATGTTGTTTTAGTGAAAACAACTTTTTACTAAGGGGTGTCCTTAATAGCGTGGTCGTGAATACGATTACGGGGGTTTGTATGATGGCATTATAGCGAAGGTTGTGATACACCAACAAAGTTGACACGATGATGTCCTAGTCGAATGCGTCTTCTCGGTACACTCTTCAAGTCCTTCCCTGGGTGTCAGTCTAAGTCACTCATGACTTCGTAGACTCGACTCTAGAGCTGGTGTATAATCCAGGGGTTCTTCTCAAATGACCAGAGCTACCCATGAGATGGCAAGTGGGAGGGGTAGGAAGCTAAAACTCGGTCAAGTAGTTTTATGAAGACTACTCATCAAAGGGGGTGGGGGGGGGGATCCATAGTCCATGGTAAAGTACCCCCTCTCATCCCTCCACCATGTGGGATTCTCTTCTCGGGCCTCTTTCGTAACTTGAGCTGTTTCCGCCTTGAGCCATTCCTTTCACTTGGTCTTTGGTTTTCTCTTCCTTTCCGACTTGGTTGAGCATGACAAATTACTTAGACTTTTGTTGATTTCCTTGTATATTGTTGACTTCCCTGGACTTTTGTTGATCTCAATGGACTTCTGTTGAATCTTGAAAATCTCCTACTTGCTTATGAACTTCCCTATGCATTAAAGGTGCTTTATGGCATGCATACAGCACAGAGCAATAGCTTTAACAGCCCGGCTGATGTACAACCAGGGATTACTGCATCAGTATTTTGCTATTGGACCTTCCCTATGGGGTCTACGAGCTCTTTTTTTTCAAGTTTCCTCTGGGTTTTTTTTAGAAAAGGAGGATTACCCCCGGCCTCTGCATCCGAGCGATGCATGCAGCCATTTTATTAATTATTCACAAAGACCTTACAAAGTAGTACATCAGATAGTCTGAAGCCACCATCCTAGCAACATATGTCACTATTTCTATCCACTTGATGAAGGTGTGTCGATAGTCCGAGCCTAATACCAAACAGACATCGCACATATGTCTAACATCTAATGCCGGAGGCCCCAACCAAGCCACATACTGGGTTTGGGGTATACACCGGTCTGACGCACTCTCATGTGCTGTCGCCGCCATCTTCCACCAATCCATCTTCAGAGCAAAAACTAACGCACCGACCTTGCTAGGCCTCTCTGCCATCGACGCCACCATGACGCCAGACAGCGTCCTCCTCCTGCGCGAGTCCATCTCCTTGCATCGGACACCGAATCCCCATTGCACCACGCCGCCGAGATCCGCCATCTTTGATGTGGTAAATGAAAAACCGCTCCACCACTTGTCTCCTCCATCCAGCCGCTGCTCCAAAAACAATGCCCCCATGAGGGAGAACGACGCCTAAAGTGTCGCCATCGTTCGATCCGGGAACCCCGGGTCTAGGTTTTCACCCGGAGCAGCGCAAGCGAGTCGACGGTAGCTACAGTGGCGATGTCTTCATCAAGATAACGACGCGAAAACGCCGCCATCGCCCGCCCTGACCGAAGTCATAGCACGGTTTTCACCGACAGCATCGCCTC
>NW_024117656.1:0-18223 GCF_003073215.2 Triticum urartu | reverse complement strand
CGAGGGGAAGGTGGGGAAGTGAGGGGGCTGGGCTGGCGGCGCGTTAGGTTTCGCCCTGTCTCTCAAGTTTCCTCTGGTAGGAGAATTAGAAACTCTACAGCTTTGGAAATGATATGGATAGATATATTTTAAGAATTTACGCATATGCAGACACAGTGCATGTGTTGCCAACCCCAAAAGATACAACCAAACTTCACATCTTATTTCGTCGGTGAAGGCAACATCTGATCAAACAAATAAATCAATTTTTACTTGGCTAACGCTGGCAATCGAAGCCAAACAGCTCAAGATGGCAACGGTTTGGATGTTGCTTAATTAAAATCGAGGCCATGAATACAGAAGATAATTTGGTTCATATTTGGTGACATTAAAAGTTCAAATATTCACCCGTGTCCTATGAACATCACAGGAGCACTAGGAACAAAACCAAAGCGCGATGCACCTGGCTTGTAGATGTAGAGCTGGTTAGATTTGGACTTGTGGTGGCCTCCTTGTGCGCTGCAGGATCTGAATTCTGAAAACATCAAATAAAAAGCAGTGTCATGGCTTGATGAGCTGTGTATGCTAAGCTTGTTATTAAAGTCATCAAGAACCAGACAGAGAACCTGCAAGTCAAGCACATGCTCGGCTCGTTGAGGGGGAATTCTAACTTGTTATTAAAGCCATCAAGAACCAGACAAAGAACCTGCAAGTCAAGTACATATGCTAATCTTTCCCCGCAAAAAAAAAGGTAATCCGTATATGCTAATCTTTTTGTGCACATCCAACCACTTCTAGCACTGATGGGTGCTTTATGCAACTGTGATGACAGGTCCCCCTATGCTTTCATATTCCATATTTGTATTATAAACAAGAGTAAATTCCGGTTTTTACGCCCTATTTTGACATTTTTGACACTAATTACCCCATTTAGTGATATTTCATCCATTTTACCCAATTTAACAAAAGTTCTGCCACAATTTACCTTGTTTAAAATTTTGTGAGCATTCTGACCAGCAGGTCCCAATTGTCAGGTCCACCTGGCATGCCACATCGACGGTTTTTTCCTGCCTATTTTCTTCCTGCTGGACCGGTCCTCCCAGCTTCTCCTTGACCGGGACCGGGACCAGCCCGATGGAGGTCGCTCGCGTTGCATCCAAGGCACAACGCCCAAGTCAGCCATGGGCCACGCTTGCCTCCAGTCGGTTCTCGCTTGCGTTGCCTGCCCCCTATCGATTGCATCGCCCGTCCAAGCTTCCAACCCACACACACGCTAGGCTCGCTCGAACCTAGGGTTGGGGATTGTCAGGCAGCGGTGACGATGACGGAGGCGGCGGCGATGAGTGCTGAGCGGCCGGCCATGCGATTTCATACCTCCCCGAGCAGGGTTGTATGGCCGCGGCATCCAAGCAAGAAATGACCCCGTGGAATCCGATGGCTCCGTCAAGCTCGCCGACGTTGGCGTAGGCGCGTCCATGTACATGATCCCATCAGGTTGTGCCCAGTTCATCTTACTACTTTGGCGACATAGCAGGGACCCCATGAGGATGTGCTCAGTTGATGGCGGGGCTATGGTGATGGCTGGTCCAACAAATTAGTGAGGTTGGTGAACAAACAATCCCTCTCAATCGTACCCCATTCCACAAGATTTAGACCATCTCTATCATAGCAATTTGTGTATTCTCATATTTTTCCCGACTCACGCATTAACCGGCGAGGCGTTTCATTCGGACAGAATTAAGATGCATATTGAAGATCATGTGTATACATGTCACCCTTCTGCAACGTGTAGGAGCTAAGAAAGGTGAATACTGACAAGGTGTTTGTGCCGCTGCTTGTGTAGCCTGTCATTGCCACTGCCACTGTTTGGTGTATTCTGTAGTTTGTGTAGTAGTGAACTAGTGAAGCTATCTATAAATGGGAAGCATTATTCAATCATGTTTTGAACATGTGAATCCAGAGCAGTCTGTAGCCTATATTAATCAGTTTTGACAGTAGTGTGAAGCATAAATACGATCTGTTTGACAAAAGAGATATAATTTGACAGCATGATCCATGAATCAGGAGATGAATTGACATCATGACCCAGGGAACAAATAGGCAAAAATAGTTGTCATAACACAAATTTTTCACATTTTATTTCCATGATCTGTTGCAAATAATAGAGAATGATCTATTTTATAAATAATAGGAGAATACCATCAACTCCAAAAAATAGACAGGGTAAATAGGCACAACACAATTGGACCTGCCGGTTAGAATGCTTACAAAAAATTAAATAGGGTAAATTGTGGCAAAAATTCTACTAAATAGGGTAAAATGGATGAAATCCTGCTAAATGGGATAATTAGTGTCAAAAATGTCAAAATAGGGGGTAAAAACCGGAATTTACTCTATAAACAATATTCGACTTCAGTATTCTGCTTGTAAAATAGCTGCATGCTGTTGAATCTCTATTTTATTTTACTTTACCAAGGTATCTTCTGGGAGAAAATTTAGATATTCTGAAACTTTCAAATTGATATGGATGGTAACATTTCTTGAATTTAAGAATAATGCACTGATGCACATACAGTGCATGTCTTGTATTTTGATCATGAGAAGCGGTAGCAATGAAGCTTACAAAGGGTTTCTGAAACACCCACTATATTTCCGAATAATAAGTCTATATTCAGATAAGCCCGAGAAATACAGTAGTTAAATCCAAGATGCAGGTGCAGGCTCAACATCTTGTTATGCAACCAATAACGAGAATCTCTTTCCGGATTATCAGCTATAGTTAACTCCAAGAATTATCTATAAGCCCGGCTCGCATCTGTTGACCTACGTTTGCTCAGATTATTCCTCTCTTAGAAAAATATGTAATCTGGGACTGAAGACCCACTGTATTCCGAACGTGTGGCAGCGACAAATTGGTCGGTGGCAGCGCTTTTGGGGGGACAGCACAAAGAGGGCATGGCTGTATGTGGTGCGGTTGGCTGGCCTACCTCGTCATCGCCGTCGCGGCCGGGAGTCTACTTGGGGGCGGCCACCGCGAGCGAGGGGTGACTTGGCCCCGTAGCTGTACCGGGGGCAGAGGGCGGGGATGGGGGGTGTAGCGGGGGAAGGCTTGGTCGGAGACTAGACGCATCATTCTCCTTCCTATCCTAAGGCTGGTCATAGTGGGGGTAACATAACTGGTAACATATATTTGGGACTAGCAAATATGCTTATGTGACACACAATTAAATAAGAGAGAGAGGATTAGAATAACATAGGTAGATACCATATCATGTTAAATGCTATGCTACCTTGTGTCATGCATGGCAATAAATATGGTCATATATGATACTCCCTCCATTCCCTTAGGCTGGTCGTAATGGTAGTATCATAGCTAGTATCATGCATGCCAACTAGGCAATTTTGATGAGGTGCCATGGCATTAAATGAAGAAAGAGATGGTGGAGTATTATATCATGATACCGTATCATAATAAATGCTATGCTGCTTTGTGTCATGCATGACAATAAATATAGTACTACATGATACTAATATATAATACTATGCATTAGGGAGGTAGTATCACACACTAGTATCATTTGCATGATACTAGTATATGATACTCCCCATTACAACCAGCTTTAGGGCCTGTTTGGTTCCAATAAGTCACCTGACTTATAAGTCAGGTGATTTAAAACCAGTGACTTATAAGTCACGTCTGTTTGGTTGTCACCTGACTTATAAGTCACCTGACCACACCTTCCCATCTTGTTTTTTTATGTAAAGGTGGTGGGACCCACACAAAAGGGGGTGACTTATAAGTTTTGAGTTGGGGTGAAGCAACTTATGACTTATAAGTTGGGGTGACTTATAAGTAGGGTCTGTTTGGCAAAATAAGTCACTTTTTTTCATTTTTCGATTATAAGTTGGTGACTTATTTGGAACCAAATAGGCCCCTATACAAGGCCACAAACTCAAATTACAGGTACCAAGGTAAAATTTAATGACTGCTCTGCAAGTCAACTTTTCCTTTCGTTAACCGGGATCATTAATACGTCTGCATGCAAGCAAGAAAGGAATAAGAAGGAAGTAGCACAATGTCATTATGATTACATGCATGTGAGTATTAAACAAGTTGGTAGTACGAGGAAACATCATTAATTTTTGTCTCGATTACTATTAGTGGCCTTGTATAAATACAAAACGTATTTTTCATAGTGGACTTGTATAAGGGAATGAGGGAGTACTACTTTATGATACTATGCATTATGAAGATAGTATCATATACTAGTATCATATGTATGATATTAGTATATGTTACTCCCTACTATGAGTAGCCTAAACTTCGCCGCCGGTGTGCCTGCCTTCGTGTCCGCTCAATTTTTCTGGGCAAAAAGCAAAACAATCCGAAGTCGGGACGGTGGGCCTGAGTGATGGGCTTGGTGGTGACTGCAAGTAGTAGCACACGCCTGTTTGAATTGGGGCCCAAAATCCTGCCAGGCCAAAAAATTGACAAAGTCACGACATGTGAGGTCACTCTTCATTCTTTTGCTTCTGAGAGCCTCCTTCACAATCACCTTGCCAGATCAAGGGCTAGTCACATCCAAATGTTTGAGTAAGCTATGAATCTCTATCTAGAAGAGAATATCATTGATCTTGTCACGCACAGAAAGCTTCCCAACGGTCTTGTGCGAGTGAGTGAGTGTAACATCGGAACCTTCACGCTCCACAATGGCGAGCGGCTGGCTCGGACATGTGGCCCGAGCTTCAACAACTATGTGCGAGACCTACTTCGCCTCAGCCTATGGAGCGGTTGGGCTTGATTCGAGAGGTGCTTGCGGAAGGCGAGGTGCCTCTCTCCGTGGGCATGGTGGTCGGTGGTGGCATTACCCCGGGTCCTCCAAGCGGAGATGGGTGGCGTCGTAACTATGGTTCAGTGGCGGTGCGATCTGGGTCGTCGGTGCCTTCGGTGGGCGGCGCAAATCTAATATGTGGTGGTGGACGGCGTCCAGTGGCACATAGGTAGGGGGGCTGACCTAGGTTTGCCTTGGTTGCCTTTGTGTTGTGCCCCTCTTTGCTTGCTACATGTTCGTGACGTCGGTCTGATCGGGTTCCTTGGACGTTGTTGTGTCGTTAGATGAATCATCGCCTTTAACCACGGACAGGGCGGTGTTCAAGCGTGCTCGATGACGGCCATCGGTAGTCACTGGGTTGTATCACCCGGTCCACTTGGGCAGGGGCGAAGCTATGTCCAAGTAAAATTGTGCCATGGCCCGCCCTGTCCAGTTTGAAATCAGTGAGGTGTTGGAGTAGATTGAGCCATATAAGAAAAATAATTTGGCTTTCCTATAGGCCGGCCCGCCCAACTTTCCATCTGTAGCTCTGCTACTGCACTTGGGGGCGTAGGGGTGTGGGCGTTTTCTATCGTAGAGCCCCGACCCAACCCCTATGTTTAATGTTGGGTTAGGAGTTGAAGGAGTTGGCTTTCACTCCTCCTATCTTGATTGGCTAGCCGTGAAAATAGATGTTTGGCGGTATTTAGGGGTATGGATGTCGGGGCGGCAATCCCGCAAGGCGGACTTCATGGTTGGCTTTTCGACAGACTCTGTGATGACGATGGTGGCTCCACCTCTTGGTCGTGTGGGCGGCAAGGGGTGTAGTGCTGGGAGGCTTTAGTCTGCTTTGAAGTGTCCATATCTGGTGTGGATGGGCTAACCCTCGTTAACGGTGGCGAACGGGAGTCCTCCTGGTGGTGCAGGGGAGTTTCCGAGCGAAAGTTTGGGCCATGTTTTAGGGAGAAAATTAAAGTCTGCGCTGGGTCTGTTGTTGGGTCAGCGATCTCACCACCGAGTTGTATATGAGTTGACCTGGTCACACACACATACACAGTCAGACAGCGGTCTGCCTGGACCAGCACGATCAGTCAACCCTCTGTCCCCACCCAAATCGAACCTTCCCTGAGACCTTGTGACGGGAATGGCGGCGCCGGCGAGCCCTGGCGAGGGCATGGACGTGGAGGTGGAAGCCTTCCTTGCGTCCTCCGCAGCGTCCGCGTACGGCGCAGCCGAGGCCCTGCTCCAGCGCCTCGACGCCCCCGCCTCCCGCGCAGCCGCACGGCGCCTCCTCGGCGCCGTGCGCCGCCGTTTCGCGGATCCCGCCGCCGGACAGGACTGCGTCCGCGCCTTCAACTTCCGCATCATCCCCGACGACCCGCACCTACAACAACAAGGTCCTCCCCTCTCCTCCCTTGGCCACTTGTCGATTTACTTACCCGTGGTCAATTCTGTGAAATTTACAGAGAGAATTATACGTTTTCTTTCTTTCTTTTTCTATTGAGGCGAGGGATGATTTTATTTAGTTTACTGTATTATATATATACTGTCTGCTGAGAAACTTCTTCTGATTTCTTTGTTTTTGGGGGAAGCAATCCTGCCTGACCTATCATCGTAATTAAATAAGAATGATGAACAGCATTAAAATGTTGTATGTGGATCTTTGTACCTACCGCAACAAGTTCAACTTACAAGACTATTACTTACAGTGCATTTTCTCCTGACTGAGTTTGCTATGTGTATTATGTATTATAAATTATTATCTGCTTCATGTGTTGTCTTTGTTTGACACAATGGTAAACAGTTCCACTGTTGTTTGATAACAATGATGGACTTATTTGCTTCTCATGGCTTGATGGATTTACCAACTGCTTCTAGGATTTCAGCAAATAACAACGATCGAGATGCCTGGCATTTTTGTTCCTTGCTCTGCCGCGTTCTACGAGGGCCTCGGACAGCAACCGGACTCCATTTTCAGAGACAAGACAGTGGCAGAGCTGGGATGTGGCAACGGATGGATGTCCATTGCGCTTGCACAAAGGTGGTCTCCTTTCAAGGTTGCTATCTCTTCTTCTGTCGTTCGATACTTTATCTTGTTCCTAGTGTGTTAGACAAGTGGGAGTCGTAGCAGTTAACATCTTTACTCAGGTTTCATGACTTTTGGCCCATAGTCAGTGTCCTTTGAAAACAAGGGGATGACAAGTTATATTTTTGGGATTTTGTCAGAAAACGAAGCTGAGCATTTTTTATTTCTTCCCAGGTCTATGGTCTGGATATAAACCCAAGAGCTATCAAGATTGCAAGGATAAACCTTTACCTGAACGCACTAGATGATGATGGTCTACCAATCTACGACGGGGAGCGGAAAACTTTGCTTGACAGAATTGAGTTCCATGAGTCGGATCTTCTTTCTTGCTGTAGAGACAGCAAGATAGAGCTTGATTGCATTGTTGGATGCATACCACAGGTATGGTCAGCTGTTAACATCTTTGGTGAAAGCAAGTTGTTGCAGACCAGATTTGAAGAAAAATACTTTATCTGTTTTTCAGGTTCTTGACCCCAATCCAGAGGTGATGCCAAATATTAAAATTAATAATTCAAGCGAGGAGTTCTTGTACTCTCGGTGCTACTACTGTGCCTTTCAGGTCAGTTGAGAGACATCTTTTATGTGTCCAAAAAATGCGTTGACATGTGATTAGTTCTCCACACGAATGACTGCTGGACTATGAAATTATTAGTATCTGTAATATTCACTTATGATCTCTTAGATACAGAAGTTTTGATGCTTTTGTGAATGACACATAGGTCCACTCAAGTTAGTATGTCTTATGATTGCTGTGTGCTGTTCCAATTTCCTTTTTTGGGGGGTTTGTTGTGCTTTTAAACTTATTGCATATTTTACTGCATACAGGGTGTTGTTGAGGACCAATTTGGCCTTGGGTTGATTGCTCGTGCAGTTGAAGAAGGGATAGCTCTCATAAAGCCTATGGGTATCATGATATTCAGCATGGGAGGCCGACCGGGTCAAGTTTTATGTGAACGCTTATTTTTACGCCGTGGATTTCGCATCAATAATCTCTGGCAATCAAAACTTATGCAGGTGAGGGTTCTATGACAGACCAGGTGTTGATTAACCAGCAAATCTTCTGTATGCCAGCATGTCCTTATTTGGTCAACGATATGCAATTCGAGTTGCATTATACTAGCTTTCAATATTTACAGCAGTAGATTACAATGGCATTTTTATGTAGCATCATTACCAAGTAGGTGGGTTCTTTGCAGGCTGCCGACACAGATCTTTCAGATTTAGTTGAAATCGAGGAAAATAGCCCACATCAATTTGAATTCTTTGTGGATCTTGGTGGGGATCAACCTATCTCCGCACGCACAGCCTGTGCATACATGAAATCTGGTGGCTGCGTTTCACATGCTTTGTCTATGTATAGTTGTCATCTTCGCCAGCCCGACCAGGTTCGTGTGTGTTCTTTTTAAATTTATCAAATTATAAAATATAAGGGAGGGGAGATTATTAATGTGGAGAATTTTCAGGTGAAGAAAATATTTGACTTTCTTAAAGATGGATTCCCTGAAGTCAGCAGCTCCCTGGATTTGTCCTTTGATGACAATTCTGTTGCTGATGAAAAAATATCCTTCCTAGCATACCTAGCTAGCTTTTTGAAAGAGAACAAGTCCAATCCTTGTGAGCCTCCAGCTGGATGTTTAAACTTCCGGAATCTTGTTACTGGATTTATGAAGGCTTACCACCACATCCCGTTAACTCCTGATGTAATACTTTTTTCCTTCACAGTTATGCCTGTTTATACTAGAAATTCGTATGACTGACTTGCTTGTTGCATCTATCTTATGCTTCATATCATACTCATTTTTCTTTTCTGGTGCACCAGAATGTTGTTGTATTCCCTTCTCGTGCTGTAGCGATAGAAAATGCTCTTCAGTTGTTCTTGCCGGCGCTTGCAATTGTTGATAAGCATCTGACCAGACACTTGCCTAAACAATGGTTAACATCTTCAACAATTGAGGTACTTTGCTCTGCAGCTAGCTTGTGCATTTGAGACAACACTTCTCTGGCGACACATGTCTTTTCCGTGAAGAAAAATAATGGTGACAAGAATGCTGAAGCTACTGCTTTGTTTTTTTTTCCAGGAAAGAGCAGATTGTACCGAAGCTGAAAACATAGTAACTGTAATTGAATCACCACGCAAATGGGACTTGCTGATTGAGTTTATCAGGAAACTGAAGCCTCAAGTTGTTGTTACTGGCATGGCTCAGTTCGACGCTATCAGGACTGCTGCTTTTGTGAACTTGCTAAACGTAACGAAAGATGTTGGTTCATGGTTATTCCTGGATATTTCAGAACATCTGGAGTTGTCTCGTGTGCCAAGCTCGAATAGTGTGTTGCGATATCTTGCTGGAAACACCCTACCTTCGCATGTAGCTATACTGTGCGGTTTAGTAAAGAATCAGGTGACATTCAGTGAACCTACAATACCATGTTATATTGATCAGCTTGGAATTTTATTTCAACCTTTTTGTATTCTTACATCTTACTTTGGAAACACGGTCTAAATGTTTCCATTTGGTTTATCTTGCAGGTTTATTCTGATCTGGAAGTTGCTTTCACCATTTCTGAACAGGCGGCTTTCTGCGAGGCATTGTCACAAACTGTTGAGCTATTGGAAGGGCACACTTCTGTGATCAGCCAGCAGTATTATGGCTGTCTTCTCCATCAGCTGTTAGCATTTCGAATTTGCGAGCCGCATGCACAGCAAGAGGTAACAGAACTTGTCTCCAATTACCCACGTCACTCATCCGCACGGCGACCATTAGTCAACTTCAGCTACTTTTCGTTTTAAAATTTTGGAGTGGATCCTCCTTGATTGGATAAAACCTACTGACATGAACAGCTAAATGTATTACTAGGACGTTTTAATTTGTTTTCATCTTATTATTCTGAGTAAAAATGATAATATGGCCAGGGATCTATGGAGTATCACTCTTCACAAAAAGTGTTGCCTGTGCAATATTTTGTGGCCCTATTGTGTACTTTGGTTCGTTGTCTTCTAATTTTTCCTCGCTATATTTCAGAGACGACCTGCATTAGTGCTGCCTCAGAGGATGATAGGATTCTCTAATTCTGCCATATCTGCCATAAAAGAAGCAGAATTTTCCCTTCCCGATTCCAAGGAATCTTGTGTCATTCATATGGATTTAGATCGGAGCTTCTTGCCAATACCTTCTGCAGTGAAGGCCTCCATTTTTGAAAGCTTTGCCAGGCAGAACATCATGGATTCTGAAACTGATGTTCGATCCAGCATTCAGAGGCTGTTGAAACGTAACTATAATTACCCGGTAGACTCTGATTCTGACATTATATATGGTAGTACCAGTCTGGCACTCTTCAACAAGCTTGTTCGTCGCTGCGTGCAAGAGCGAGGCATCTTTGTTTTCCCCTTGGGCACCAATGGTCATTATGTCTCGGCAGCAAAGTTTCTGAACGCAAACACCCTGACTATTCCAACAAAATCAAGTTCAGGCTTTAAGATCGAACCAAGTGCTCTAGAAGACACACTTAATAACAAGGAACCGTTTTCGCGGGCGTGGGTGTATATTTCTGGCCCCACAATCAACCCTTCTGGTTTCCTGTACAGTGCCAAGGAGATAGAAGAGCTGCTTTATATCTGTGCTAGAAATGCAGCTAGGGTAGTCATAGATACCTCCTTCTCTGGTCTGGAGTTCCAAACCGATGACTGGCCCTTCCCTGGTGTCCAGTTCCCATTCAATCGCTGGCCTTGTTGGGATTTAGAAGGATGTCTTGACGATATGGCTGGCCATGTTGCCCCTGTTTATCTGCTCGGAGAGCTATCGCTTGAGCTGACCATCGCTGGGCTTAAATTTGGGTTTCTCATCTCGAAAGACCGGTCCTCGGAATATAGTTTCCCAATCTCGAGTCAGCCACATAGCACACTGAAGTACACTTTCAGAAAATTGTTGGGTCTCAAGTACGACTTGGATGAGCATTTCTCTAATCTCATTGCGGAGCAAAGGGAGACACTGAAGGGTCGTGCCAACCACTTGATGAAGGTTAGCCTTTTGTAACATTCTCTACTCTCCTCTCAGTTTTATTTCATCGATGATGAGGTGTGTTCCCTTCCAAAACCCAGATCATGGAGAAATCTAAGTAACTTGAGTTTGTTTTGCCAATCACTGCATCTGAACATTCCGTGCTATGAAATATTTGACTAAGACTGGATTTCATTCCACTTTCCTATTTCTGAACAACACAAGGATTTCCTGTTTCCCCGATCCACCAGCTACGTTCGCACACTTCCAAATAGTAAATGCTCCCGCGGTTGGAGTTGAGACTTTCTTATCCCTCTTGTTACGACGGATCGAGCATATTTCGCAAATAAATAAATGATATAACTTCAACTAGGTAGACATGCACCTTTTGAGCAGTATGCAAATTTTGAGTCAAGTGTTGTGAAGTTGTCTGGTCATATCTGACTACTTTCCCCCCTTTGTTTTCTTTTCTGCTATGAACAGACACTCGAGAACTGTGGCTGGGATGTTGTTGGTTGTCATGGTGGTATCTCGATGCTGGCCAAACCAACCGCCTACATTGGCAAATTATTCAGGGTCAACTGTTTCGAAGGCACGCTCAATGGTTGCAACATCAGGGAGGCGCTTCTTAGATCCACTGGATTGTGTATAAGCAGCAGCACATGGACCGGGATAACAGACTACTGCCGGTTCAACTTTGCCCTCGAGAGTGGTGAATTCAAGCGGGCAATGGATTGCATAACTCGGTTCAAGGAGTTGGTTCTGGGAGGCTCAGATGAATCGTAACAAGTGCTTTCATCGTCGTGGGAAGTAACAAGGATAAAACCTACAAATGCGACGGCAGCTCCAATTTGGCACCACAATCCATAATAAATGTGCCTTTTATGAGAGAAATCTCCTCTGTTTCTTTTGTGACTACCTTGTCTTCTCCGAGATTAGGACCAAAATCTTTAACGACATTAATGTGCGACTTGATTAAACTATTCATTGGTTCAACTTTCTTGTTTTCTTTGTTAGATTCTGACTTTTCACCACTTGCTGCAATTTCTATTGTGGATACGGTAATGGTGGAATATATTTAAGCATTTTTCCTGCATACTTCACCATACATACTTGGATACTCTCATTTGGTGGCATTTCATATCGTACCCATTTCTCTTTTTGTACATATGCTCTGTGTAAACTTTAATAATATATGGAAAACAACGTCTGAATCAATATAATAATCTCCCCTCATCTCCAAAATTTTATCGGAGTAGCAGGAGAAGGATTTAATATGCCGCAGAGAAGTGCATATTTTCAACCTGAACTATAGGGCTAGTGTCATTTATAACCCTAAACTATGAAATCGCAACACCTAGTCAATATTGATGGTCCCACATGCCATAGTAAACATATATTTTTCCTCGTCTGGCTCTTTTTAGCAGTAGCAGCTCGATGGACAACCCGCATCTCCTCCCATCCATGTCGTGCTTTCGGGTTGACCAACCTCTGCCTCATCCTTTTACCGAACACTCCGCAGCGCCGTGGAGAGGCTCGGGCTTGAGGTTGTGGCCATCGGATTTGGAGAAGACTGCAACACCAAAGTACATGGGTGGTTGTGCAGTTGTGGTGAGGGTCCTTGGTGCGGTGGGGCACCATGTCTACACGAGAGCCTGCGCTTGCTCTGACCAAGAATGTGCCCAAGGCAGACAAGAGCAGCGGGCATAACCCTTTTCTGTTACCTGAATGACGAAAACACGAAACAGTTAGTCCAACAAGAGTTTAAGGAGACTGGAAACGGGAAAGCAAGTTCAAAGCATCGACAGAAAACCCACCACAAGTGCTCTTCATTGAAACACTTGATATGGGGCGAAAACCCATCGACACCTAGCTAGCTCGACTAAACGTAACAATATCGAACGGCTCACACACAATCTAATGGGGTTCAACAGGCTCACACAGGAGCAACATAAAACAAACCAAAGGTGATTAGCTCGCCCAAAATCCCCAGCAAGTGCAGGAGGGTGGGGGAGGGTGAGCTGACTAGATCATCGCAACACCGTCAACCGCAACGCAAATCAAATGGCTCACACACGATCTAATGGGGTTCAACAGGCTCACACAGGAGCAACATAAAACAAACCAAAGGTGATTAGCTCGCCCAAAATCACCAGCAAGTGCAGGAGGGTGGGGGAGGGTGAGCTGACTAGATCATCCCAACACCGTCGACCGCAACGCAAATCCTCATCATGTTGGTCGCATTCTCCTTGAGCATCATCACACCACACTCCATGGCTTCACGGTCACCAACTTTCAGCAAACCTGCCCAATATTTGTAAAAACACAAGAGGAGAAAACAATTTCAAAAGGGGAACCCGCGAAGTTTGAACTGGAAGGTAGCACAGTTACGACAGTTCTATATCGCCCAACATATGCATCGAGGCAAATAGTCAGGAGGAAATACATAGCGCCAGGAGTAAAATTGCCACAGGTTGTTTGGACATGTGCTTGTCCCGAAGACCTATCCCATAGTATGCCAGATCACTCTGGCAACCGGGCAACGAAAGAAAAGATGCTGGAAAGTCTGTTCTCTCATTGCAAAAAGAGAATTTAGGGTTCCCAGCCCAATTCCTTCTTTCATGACATCCCTCGTTAACACAACATCTTGAAAATGTTGCCAGAAAAAAACTCAATTTTCAAAGGAATTTTTGCCTTCTAGATCCATCAGAAATTACAACCAGCCAAATTCTTTTCAAAGTGTTCAGACATAGATTTAGTAGAAAATTTATGCTTTGGCACAAAGGACCAGACAATCTGATCTGGTTCAGAAGAAAGGTTTAGATTAGAAACGAAGGAGCAAAGGTCATTCCATTGCTTAGTAAGACAAAGATGAAGGCATCTGCGGAAGAACTCCAGGACCGTTTGCCATTTGTCCACAGTGATATATTGCATATTACAAATGCTAAAGAGTTCAGAAAATTTGGTGTACATGGGAGGACTATCATGGTGGAGTGGGTCTTTCCAAAGCCTAGCAGCATCGCTAGCAGGCCATACGGGGCACTTGTATAGGGTGTGCCCGTGCACAGGGACGAGACTTGCCTGCTCCCCGGGCGTGCGCCCATCCGTGCTCCCGCGTACGTGGCTTGATTTGATTGGAATAAAATAAGGCCCGGCCTCATCCCCTTAAAATCAGGGGGGAGATAATTAGATTAGAAAGGAAAAAGAAAAAAGACAGCCGTAGAATGAAGTGGGAGCACGGATGGAAGCATGGGGAGGGAGCAGGCAAGCCGGATCCCGTGCGAGGCCCCCAAATCACGGGTGTATGTATTGGGTATTAGTTCGTAAGGAGAGGGTTGAAAAATCAAAGAAGGGAACGCACTACTCTCCAAGCGATCAGTTAGGGCATCTCTAACCCCAACCCCCAAATTTGCTACGGCATCCATTCGGGGACAAGGAGGACCAGTCCGCGGACACTTATGTGAAAGCTGGATATCCAATACCCGCATACATTCGGCCCTGGTTTTTTAAAAAGCCCGCACACTCAAGTGGTCGTGTATATAATCCAGAATAGTTCAAATGTTCAAACACAAGGTAATTCTAATTAAATAAGTTCAAATATTGCACTCTAACATAGTTTTCCCCTTTAATCACCCACAAATTCTCAATCACCAGATCTGTCTTCAGTTACTCGTGAGTTGCTCGGTGACGAATTTGTTGATGCATTTGTACAAACTCTTCAAATGTGGCCGAATTCTGGTCAGGAAGTTCGATAGGATCACCCATATTCTCAAATTCAAGACTTGTGGCAGCATCGTCACCCTCATCCTTCACGATCATGTTGTGCATGAGCATACAACAGGTCACCATCTCCCACAAGGTCTCCGCATCCCATTGTTTAGCTAGTCCGCGAACAACTACAAAATGTGTCGGCAGAACTCCAAATGCCCTCTCAACATTCTTTCTAACAGATTCTAGTCTTTGGCGAAGTGAGCCTTTTTCTGACCAACTGGATTATGGAGAGGTGTTGAAAAAGGTAGCTCACTAAGGATAGATCAGATCTGAGCACAGAGGCGTGCAACCTGTGTGGGCGCACAGGGCCACCAACTTTTGAGGGCCCCAAGTTTTGCACGCATTATAGATGGGCCTCTTCCGGTCTTCCGCTTGGCTCTGTTGCCTAGCACCGATCGAGCGCACGTGAAGCAGCCCGATAAGGACGCACACCTCTTCCAGCGATCGATCCTAACGAGTTGAGCGAAGCCACCGAAGAGACGCATCTCTTCCTCAATCGCCGGTCTCTGGCGGCCATCGACGCGACAGGTTAGGGCTCCTCCTTGATAGTACTTGCTCATGAGTCAGGACTCAAGAATAAACTCATATGTTTTTGAATCTTGATGGCTTGCATCAGGTCTCAATGAGGAACGGCGGCCCGTGCCGGTAGGGATGAGCCGAAGGTGAGGAGAGTTCAAGCCATCTCCCGATCTCTAATTTCTTAAGTGTCGTCATGTCGATAACCAGCAATCTCATCAGGACTTGAATATGAGTTCCAATTTCGACCTGTCATTTACTTCTGGTAAAATCTCTTATTCCCTCCGTCTAGGTGTGTAAGTCACCTTACGAAAACCAAATAATCCCAAAACACTTAGACACGGTACATTAGCTCCCTCCTCGTTTCTTGTTTTGTGACATATCAACCAATAAGAGATGTGGAC
This sequence comes from Triticum urartu, assembly GCF_003073215.2. Classification (NCBI taxonomy): domain Eukaryota; kingdom Viridiplantae; phylum Streptophyta; class Magnoliopsida; order Poales; family Poaceae; genus Triticum; species Triticum urartu. The sequence goes on along the minus strand of NW_024117656.1, from coordinate 2,661 downwards.
GTGCATGCTTTCAATAACTTGAGACTATCAAACATGACATGCAGTGGTTAGTTCATTGCATGCAATGCTATTAATTAGCAAAAAGACATTAAGTTTTTTCGTTTTTCTCTCAGCCTTGGTCGTGGTGCACAACGTAAGATGACTTACACACCTAGACGGAGGGAGTACCTAAGTTTTTTTTCATCTATTAAGCATCTGCCGCTCATTCCAATGAATTGTATGTGGAGTTATGTTTCTTCAAAATTTCATTCCAAACGAAAAAAATTGGGCACGTTGAATTCTAAAGTTCTTAAATCACAATTGTTTTCCCAATGCAAGTATTGCATATTGAGTTATGTTGACCACCCCCATTACTGTTGCATCAGAGGAACATAGCTTTTCTTAATTGAAGCTATTGAAGTCCTATATGTGCACTACCATGAACAAAGACTGATTTGGCTACAATAACACTTGAGAGTGAAGTATGGGAAAAGATTGATTACGGGGATATTATTGAAGATATTATTTAAATGAACACTAAAAGAATGATGCTATTAATGTAAAGATTGAATAGGTACGATCATGATATTTCTCATTGTTATGTAAGATATTATGATCTTTATGTTATTATAGTTATGTTTATGTACTTTTCCGTGAGATAGGGCCCATCTTAGAGTTTGGCACAGGGCCTCGGAGTTTGCCTACCCGACCCGGGATAGATACTGTCGAACCGATAGTAACCCATGTTGTACTCATGCACATTGACAGTATAGTGGCAAGGGGGAGCTCTTCCTTTAGTCGGCCTAGCAAACAATGGTGATCGCTGCAACACAGTGATGTCACTGTAAGACCCGGGCATGCCAAAGAAAGCGTACCAAATCCAAAGATCATGTGATGCAACTGCTTCAAGAATGATGGTGTGCGTCTTAACATGATCCTGAGTCCGTGATATTTCCCTTGCAAATATTTTGGGTAGTTCTTCCATTTCCAATGCATGTAATCAAAGATCCTAGTAAACATGACCACCCTCTTGCTTCCAAGATTGCCAAGAGCCTCTCAGTGTATGTGATATTTGGCTCTCTCGGGTATTGAGGTCCAAACACCGAGACCATGATAGTTGCAAACCTGACCATGGCATCTCCACATGTGCTCTCAGACATCCGTCGGTACTCATCCTATGAATCAGCGGTCGTGCCATATGGAAGCATCCATAGTGTGGCCATGAACTTCTGGTAACCAGAGAACCCAATCTTTCCCAAGCCGCCCTTCTTCAAGATGAAGTAGCCATCAAAGGATCGGACCCCATGGGAGAGACGATGACATTTTTGCGCATCCGAAACCGCTGGCAAAAATTTGTCAGTGAAGAGGGCATCGGCGGAAAAGTATTTGGGCATCAGTGTCAAATGGCCATGTGCCCTTTTGCGGTTGAGCACTCGATGACCCCTGATCGATCCCTTGAAATTGAGAGCATGCTGTTCCACACGTTTCACGTCTGCAAGGACCGCCTGCATCATAGCCGTCTAACCCATGTAGTCGGCTTGTCCGACGATTCAACATAGTGCTCGTATATGTACTCCATATCCGAATCCATTGCTTCAAAGAAGAAGGGCCAAAAAGTTTTGCACGAACATTTCATCGAACAATAGCCGGCCATTGTGAGTACCGTAGGAGCTGATGGTACCTGCGCGGTGGTCGGAGGAGAGCTATGGAATGGCGGCGGAGGAGAAGTGGCTTGGATCCCTGGTGTATCGTTGGAGGTGCGGGACTCATCGATTACAGGCAGGGGTGAGCCGGGACAGCCGGTGTCGTGGAGCAAAGGTGAAGGCAATATTGAAAAAGGGAAGGGGAGAAAATGAGAGGATGGAGGCACGATGACAGGAGGGTTTTTGGTTGGCCGGGGTGTCAAAATCCTACGTGTCTGCTGTTTGTACTCCCGCAGAGCCCCCCAGTTTGTCTCAGGTTTGCCGAAGAAAGTGCGCCTGAATTGTTCGACGGACCGATACATGCATACGTTGGATGGCACAACTCGTCCGGACCGTGCGATCCGCATTTATGTAGAGCTTTGAGGGTCAGCTCTGGAGTTGCCCTTAACTCGGTCAACTAGCAGTACATTGGAACCTGCACGAATTAAACACCCAACCTCTCTTCATGCACGGCCCTTCCTGAAGTCTTAATAAATTCTCATTAATCTTTAGAATAATCACAATGGAAGTACTCCCTCCTTCCATCTATATAGGGCCTAATGCGTTTTTCGAGGCTAACTTTGACCAAATATTAGAGTAATAATATATGACATGCAACTTACACAAAGCACACCGTTAAATTCATATGTGGAAGGAGCTTTCAATGATATAATTTTCACATTGTGCATGTCATGTACTATTAATCTTGTCAATAGTTAAAGGCGGTTTTAAAAGACCAGGCCGTCATGCTTGGGAGCCAAGCCCCTAGCCGCTCCACCCCCAAGAGCAAATCCCAGTCGCCGCCTTCAAGAAGGATCACGACACCAAGGTGTCGTCGACGCCCAGATCAGGGGAGTGCCGACTTTCGCCGGAGCTCAGGGGGGAGGCGAATGGGAGAGGAGCCACCCCAAAGCCTCCAAGAAGGGGATCGACACCAAAGGCGTCGACTTTGGGGAGCCGCCGAGCCAGCCAGGGGTTTCCCCCGGATCCTCCCCCCACC
>NW_024117655.1:0-10988 GCF_003073215.2 Triticum urartu | reverse complement strand
GTCCCTCAGTTCCTCAACGAAGCATCGATCCGATCGTCGCACCGCGCCTGCGCGCATTTCCCTTTCCTTTTTGTCTGCCCTCTTGCGTCCTTTCCAGGGCTTGGGCTTGCACGGATAGATCTGCCTTCCGGCGTAGGTAGGTCGGGATCACCGACCAGCCTTAGTAGTGGATTCGAGGTGATTACACTTATGAATTTAGGGTTTAGGTTTAACCGCCTAGATTTGGGCCTGCTACTGCATGTCTAGTCTACTCGTGTTATTCTTCCAGCATATGTGCTGATTGGAATACCAAGCCTCAGTTCGGTGGTGTTGTGATTATCCAATATTATATGTATGCGTGTGGTGGCGGATCCAGTATTTCGTAAGTGGCTGTAATTTTTCATAGAAAAGTTAAGATTTACAATAGCCAAGGTCCAAGAAAGAGCCTGGCAATCGCGAGCCCTGAGTCCTCACACTCCAATGGGAAAAAAAATCCTCAGCAGTTTGTGGAGGCAAGAAAAAGAGCCGTGATTGCGGAGGCAAAGAAGGAAACAATAATTAATAGCAGCTTGCAGTGGGGTTAATTCATTTTCATCAATAAAACATCTACTCCTGATTCAAGGCTCATAATTTTATTTTCTCTGTAAGATTACATGACTAGTAGACAATAATAAGCAAGAATGCACTGGAGTAAAATGCTGTAGAATTGGATAGATGGAGAGTATTGCCACTGGAAGCAAGAAGGACGGGAGTGGAGGGCACCAGAACAGTCTGTAGGAAGGGATTTATCTGTGGATTATCCCCTGTGTGCACCAACATCTAATGACATGTAGTATGAGCTATGTTGGAATTCGCCCACGGATCGATTACATCAAAGTAGAAGAACACACGCGCACAAAAAACTTGTAGCCAAGGGCCAGCATCACGCCCTTTATTTCTCTTTTTTTTTCTCCACGTTACAATTTTATGCGGCCTTACGTGTATATATATACACACGCAAGGCCATGAACCCACAAAGCAACCTAAACCTATACAGACTAGACACGGCTAACCAAACCTACTAGTAATAGGACTATACTCTTTCCTAATCGGTAGTCTAAACCGGACTAGTAATTTCCTAGCATGACACAACACGTGTCCAACTCAAACTTAGCTAGCTAACACACGTACGTTGTCCAAGCCAATTAGCAAACACACTAATTAACCTGCTTAGACTCAACTGCTAATTCACGCAGGACTCTTACCACAAGATTACCTAACAAGCTATATGATGTGTAGAGGGTGGATGTAGTATAGGGTTATGTCAAGTCCTGGACCCAAACCACTTAAATGTATTTTGATCTAGTCTCCGAAAGCAGACAACTGAGCTCCATCTGTGCTTTTCTTGCATAATGGCACACTGCATACATGTGATACTGTTGTGATCTGGCAGACTGTTAATAAATTTTATGACATAAGAAATCTGGTGCCAGTAGCAGTTAATTAGGCATGATGTTTCTACTATGCAGCTTTGTATTCTGTTTCTAATGTTAATAAAGTATTAGCCTGATGGCAGTAGGGTCAGACGGTTTGGTTAATTGAGCAGCTTGCATGACCACCTCAGCTTTTGGCTTCCAGTGTTCATCTTGTACTGCTGTCACCACCAACATCAGAACATATATATCGATTGCTCTTCTATGTCATTTTATATTATTTTAGTATTTACTGTTGGCAATTGTACTTCAAAGTTCATTTTAACTATTATTAAAAGCATTGGCTGGTGGCATAACATAAGTACATTCACGTTGAAACAACTTGTTTTCTTACCATGACTAATACTTTAGAAATGCTTCCCAGTATGCATAAAATGGCAGAAGCAGGTCTTTCCAGGCATAGAGATTGATACTAGCCAGCCGCCTATGGTTTTCAAGACCCAGTTGTACACACTGACTGGTGTACCCCCTGAACGGCAAAAAATTATGGTAAAGGGTGGAATATTGAAGGTAACATATTTTGGTGATACAATATCTAGGATATTAGACCGAATTGATTGTCATTGTTTTTGACATATTTAAACATATTTAACATGTCTGTAACCACCAAATGCTCTCCGTACGATGCAGGATGACACAGATTGGTCTACTTTGGGACTTAAAGATGTGAGAAGCTCAACTTATCTTCCATGCGCAGTTTTATTTTACTGGACCCTACTACTTTATTACATTCAACGACACTCTTTACATTGGAGTATCAAAATGCACTACGCAGGGTCAAAAGTTGATGATGATAGGTACGGCTGATGAAATTGTGAAAGCTCCAGAGAAAGGCCCCGTGTTTGTTGAAGATTTACCAGAAGAAGAGCAAGCGGCTGCATTGGTGTGTATGGCCTTCTTGTTCTATGCGTATATGCGATGTTGTTTTTTAGGCCTTAATCTGTACCTTTTAAGTTACTAATTCGAGTCATAATCAACTTTGTCTTTACAACATATGTCTGCACTCTGCAGGTACTCTTTCATGTATTAGAAATAGATCAAACTACCCCTTGCAAAAAAGTAAGAAAGAAAAGAAATAGATCAAATTACGGTGTTTAGTAAATACTGTTACGTTTCCTGCTAGCCATGGAGACGCATTAGTTGGAACACATGCTCCAACTTGTGGATCGGATTGGACACTTGCGCTAAATATGAATTTATCTTTCTTGAACTTTCTCGGATTTCACCTCTAGCCTACCCCAACTTGTTTGCGACTAAAGGCTTTGTTTTTGTTGTTGTTGTTGAACCTTCTTGGATAGCTTGTTTAATGTAACTAAGTTGCTGATCATGAACCAATAATATTTTTTTGGATAGCCAGTTTAACGTAACTAAGATGCTGATCATGAACCAATATAATCAGTCTCAACAGGGAGTGGTATGATATGCAGCCAAGTATAACTTCTATAGTTCTGTATGAAATCATTTGTATATAGAGCATGATAGGTTTGATGTCAAAAGTTGGCATCCAAAATTTGGCAAATGCCAAATATTGGCTAGCAATTGGTTGGTTACCAATTTTTCTTGCCAGGTTCACAAGAAGTTGCCAAATTTTTATAATATTTTGATTTTGCCAAATGTTGGCATCAAACCAATCAGATATTATCTCTTGACTTTAGCTCCAGCGTGGTGGTTTGGTTTTGGGTGTTATCTATCTATGCTACAAGTAAGGTTGTTCTTGTGACTTCCAGGGGCACAGTGCTGGTCTCTATAACTTGGGGAATACATGTTACATGAATTCCACTCTGCAGTGTCTGCATTCTGTTCCAGAGCTTAAGTCAGCATTACTGAGGTTTCATTCCCCCACCCATCCCTCCAAACCTGGTATCACTGACTTTGACTATATGTTGTTTGTTCTTGGTGATCTCATTGTCTTTTGCTCATGCAGTTATTCAGATAATGTGAGGGGCAATGGGGTGGATCAAGCATCCCATAGTTTAACAGTTGCAACTCGTAATACTTTCGGAGAGCTTGATCAAAGCGTTCGACCAGTTGCACCTCTGCATTTCTTACAGGTCAGACATCAGTTCTGCCCTCACATCTCAAGCCAGTGAAATCCTTCCTAAGTTTCTGTGAGCACAGGGGTTCCTTATGTTAGTAGTCTGTTTTATGGTATCATGGTATCTTATAAATTAGATTAAGAATACTACTCATTTTGATGGTTTTCTGTATGCATGTGTTAGGTCAAAACATTTAAAACTTTAAGCATTATCATGTATAAACGTACCATGATTTTATCTGTAGAGGACTTTACAGTGTTATGTGGTCAAAGTCTCGTACTGAAGACCAGAAAACTTCAAACAAGTACTTACAATTTAAACAGGAGAAATTGGATTTTTTTGGGTTCAGTATGTATTTTGAATTTTTATTGTATGAGATGAAAAATGCAGTATAGCAAAAATCGTACATTTCCAATACAAAATTTGCTGCTTATATTGTTTAAAAAATGCGCTAAGTATAGTTTTAAGTGTTCTTGATCCGAGTGCATAAGGCAATGTAATTGTAGGTCTAGTTGCATTTGGGTGGATGGAAGTTTCGAGGGGGTCCTTTATTGTTAGAGGAACAACCCGCAATTTCAGTCTGGAACATGTATATTAGATATTTGCAAGCTGAAGTCCTTAAAAGAGCCTTTAGGATTTTAGGTAAAAAGGATCCTAGGCATTGCTTTGCAGTTTGACTTTTTTTTATCCCTAAAGCAAGATTTACGATCCGACGAGTCATTCCAAGGTTGAGACTCATAGACTAATTGTGACTAGTTTAGAGTACTGCTGAACAAGTCGACATGATACTGTAGTACACAACTTACAGTAATCAATTACTAAAACCTAGTATCCATTAAAAATTGAACTAGTATACAATGTAAATTGAATACATTGGAGCGTCAATTTGCCCTGCAGATCAGGCCAGAAAGCGCATTTCCATGCTGGGCCCTTGCTCCTAGTTAGCTTCTTCGCAGGATGCTTCGGTGGATCGTAATGCTCATCGGCGTGAGCTGTAGCTGCTGATGAACACACTACTTGAGATATCTCTGGCGGGGTAGACATTGTAGCTCAGACCTAAGGATCTTGAAATTGAAACAAGCAAAACGGAAATCAGAAAGAGGGCCGGGGAGAAAATGGAATCTAAGAAGAAGGGAAGGAGAGAAGGGAGAAATTAATTGGCAGAAGAGTGCTTGCTTGCTTGCTGCAGCCCGGCGGAGGTGCAGATCCAGGAGTAGAACCAGCAGAGGGAGACCGGAGGGGTGGATCCAGGAGAGGAGAAGAACCAACAAAGGGAGAGCGGAGGGGCGGATCCAGGGGAGAGCAGAACCAGTGGAGGGAGAGCGGAAGGGCGGATCCAGGGGAGGGGCAGAACCAGCGGAGGGAGAGGGTTGCAATGCTCCCGCCGGTGGTGGCGGCATCGTCCCAGGTCTGGAGCGAGCCTGAAACCTAGCTCTCCATTTTTCTCTCCATCGGGCTGCGGGCTGGGCTGCAGGCTCACTTATCCCCTCCCAAATTCGAGTCAAACGACTTAAAGAGCACGACAAGTCTAGACTATTCTACGACTAGTTTATCGACCGCCCGACACGAAAATCCTAGTCGATAATGACATTGAGACTCCTAGATCAGTCCCTCGACTACTAGTCAAGACTAGTCCTTCGACTCGTAATCATTGTTGCCCTAATGTTGAAACTAAAAGGAACATTTGTACCTAAATGAAATTTGTCGCCAGTCAATACTTATATATTCACACTAAGAGTTCTAATTGTGCAGTACTAGAAAGACTAATTTCATACATTCAACTAAAAATGAAACTTCCATTTTTTTCCCTAACTGATTCACAGTAGAAATGATTAATATGTGTTGTTTCTTACCTGTTCTCCTTTGTGTGCTTGATTTTGATTTACTGTTGTAAAACAATTTTTTACAATTAACCGCACATAAATTAGGTTGCATGTACTCCCTCGGTTCCAAGATACAGTGCATATAGATTTTTCTCTATAAACTTGGTTGAAGTTCATGAAGTTTGACTTTTGAAAAAAAATATGCGTACTACTTTATGAATGGAGGGAGTATTTGACAAATTGAATGCATATCAATGATAATTATTTAGTTCGTTAACTTGCAATCCAGAATTCCAGGGTCTAAATTTATTTTATCTAACTTCATGCAGATGCTGCGGAAAAAATACCCCCAATTTGCTCAACAGCAAAATAATGTTTACATGCAGCAGGTTCCTTCTGTTTGCCTATGATTAAGATATACTAGCTTGTCTACTGTTGAATTTATATGCTGAGATCACATGGCTTACTTGCAGGACGCAGAGGAGTGCTGGACACAGCTGATCTATACGCTTTCTCAAACACTTACATCAGAAGCAAGGTAACTTGCGTGGTTTTGTCCAAAATCTCGCTTCTGGTCACTCCTAACACTTGTTGTATCATCATCATTTTTTTAATAGTTTTGTACTCCCTCCGTTCCTAAATATTTGTCTTTTTAGAGATTTCAAATGGACTACCACATACGGATGTATATAGACATATTTTAGAGTGTAGATTTACTCATTTTGCTCCGTATGTAGTCACTAGTTGAAATCTCTAGAAAGACAAATATTTAGGAACGGAGGGAGTATTTTGGATAGCCATGCACAACGCAGCTTGTGGACCTATATTCATTCCATCTTCCCTTCCCTTGGGGTCATCCCCTTTGAGCAGCACCTTAGCTTTACTGGCATTTACTTGTGGTGTTCATGGCTGGCAATTCAATTTAATAACACTTTTTGGCTTCTTTGGCAGTGAACCTACTGCTGCTCAGATGAAGGAACTTTTCGGGATTGATCTTGTGAGCAGGTTCTCTTGTCCTCCCTCTTATATCTGTTTTTATGCCTCTATATGTTCGTTTTGTTTTCTCGAACCTATGTGTTCGTTTTCTTGTAGGGATTTGTCATCAACTTGATACTGACACTGCTGTATTTTCACTTGCGTTGTACAGTGCATAGAGATAGTCGGTTGGCTATTGCTGATAACACTAGTTTTATGCATCTATTAAAAAAAACTACATCTCTCCTGCATTTCTAGGACACCAAAGGATATAGAGCATTAGAGCGGCAGTCCCCTGTAAAAATTGATGACACAACATCTCACAAGCAGACGTAGCTTATTTTGATATTTCCAGTACTTCATGTACGAAGGATCATGTGTTATTTCAAATAAGGCAGCTAGATTACTCATCTAAATAAAAGGCAGGTATTCATGTACTGCTATTTGTGTATGATGACCTTTATTTGCAGGGTACACTGTGCAGAAAGTGGTGAGGAGAGTTCAGAGTCAGAGTCAGTTTATTCTCTGAAGTGCCATATATCTCATGATGTAAACCACCTTCATGAAGGACTGAAGCATGTAAGTATCATCCCACTTGTTAGTTAAGTGTTCTTTTTTTTTTTGTTATCACAGGTAGTTGTTAGTTGTGCTGATAGGATAATTCTTTTTCTGTCGTTTTACATATCTCATATTTCTATGCCTTTAGTGTTTTGTTAACTATCCATGTATTCTTTCTACAGGGTTTGAAGACAGAACTTGAGAAGGTTTCCCCATCACTGGGCTGGACTGCTATTTACACAAGAGAGTCGAGAATAAATGAGTTGCCTAGGCAAGAGCATAATTCCCATTCATCATTTTTCTCACCTTAGTCAGAGATAACATGTATGTATATTCTCTCTTCAGGTACTTGACTGTGCAGTTTGTTCGTTTCTTTTGGAAAAGGGAGTCAAACCAAAAGGCGAAGATTTTACGTGTATGTTTGTGTCTTTTGTTCTCTTTTCCTTGACAAACATGCCTTTGTGGAACATTAAGAGTGCATTTTGATACTGCAATGGGAGATCCTGCGCCCAACCTTTTGATCAACATACCTTTTAATGCATGTTTCTGTTCTTGCCAGAAAGTGGATTACCCTCTGGAGCTTGATGTCTATGACTTCTGCTCGGATGAGCTGAAACTAAAACTTCAAACTCCTCGACAGGTAGCTCTCTGTTCATTGTTCAAATTTTAATTTGCGAGCTCTGCTATTGTTTTGATTGGGACATTCAATTTGCATGTGAAGGTGCTGAGAGATGCAGAAAGTGCCAAGTTTGGTTTGAAAGTAGAGGTGAAAACAAGCAGCTCACAGAATATCGAGGTAACGATGTTTCTGCTAACCAGACTATCATTGGATTTGGACCACATGGCCTGTTTATCATTTAGAACTCTTAAGAAATGATAATTCGATTAATCTTTTGTGCAACTGGCAAATGCTAGTTAGGCATTTTTATTTTTACTTTCAGTCCCTGCTATAACTATTGATGGTTTAGTACATTTCATTTCAGGGGTCATCAACTAGTGCTGGGGAATCCAGCATGGACATTGACAAAGGCAAGTGATTGGTTCACGATATTATTTAGCAAAGTTGCTCACATGTAGCAATAGTGGTGCTTTGTTCTCTAATTATCTAACTTAAGTAGGCTTCTAGTGTCCATATTTTTGATATGTGCATTCACAAACAGCAACTTCTCAGAATACTCTCCCTACCAGTGAGATCAAACTCACTACCAATGGTGACTAAGTTGCCTAAAACTAAGAGATGTGTTCTTGTTTATATGCAGCTGATTCTTCTGTGCCAAAGAAACAATTAACTGGCATCTATGATCTAATTGCTGTCTTGACACACAAGGGAAGAAGTGCAGATTCTGGCCACTACGTTGGCTGGGTTAAGCAAGATGATGGTCAGATCAGCTAGTGCTACACATAATCAAATGCTCTCTGGCCTTGCAAATATATTGATAATTTCTTGTTGCCATTCAGGAAAATGGATTGAGTTTGATGACGACAACCCAAGCATACGGAAGGAGGAAGAGATTTTGAAACTATCTGGTGGAGGTAAGCAGCTATTTAGTTGAAAGAATGTCGGCTTAAATATGTACCATTAATTGTTTCTAAACAGGCTAATATTTCTTAACAGGCGATTGGCACATGGCATATATCTGCCTTTACAAAGCTCGTGTTATCTGAACCTGAGTTGATAAGTTGTCAGCCGAATTTGCTTTATATTTCTGAAGTTGTGTGCATACCTTGCCTGTTTTGTGTGCCACATGAGCGGATGTATTAAAGTATTGATGAATTTTCCAGTTTGGTTCAAATGAAGTGATCAGTGTCCATTCTGATGTTCCTTATCTACTACAGTAGAATATTTATCAGCACTCAACAAATATGGAGAAAGATTTGTTTGATTTTTTGTTTAAACATCATTTATTTCCTGGAATATTGTGTTGATATACTATGTTGCAACGGGGCACGTGGCTTTTGTTTCTCCGTGATGGGGTAATTTACTGGGGTAATTTACTGGGGTAATTTACTTGAGTAGCGTAACACCTGATCGTCGCTATGAAACTGTAAAGCTTGGTCGCTGGCTTAGGAAGGTGCCAAAAATACGTTGTCCTATTTTGAATCAGGAGAAGAATAAAATTCATTAGAACAATTTTTAAAAAATTCTTAAAATAAGCAAAAATTATAACGGAAGATAGTAGTAGGTTATTCTCAAGACAACTTTTTGAATGTTGAAATATATAAGAATAGACTTGTTATGTGTTTGTTGTTAGCGTGAAAACGAGAAGTGATTGATTGAATGAATCAGTCTGTTCTTTCCATTGATCAATTGGGTATATATACAAGTAGAGGGGTGCCTCAAGAGAGCACCGACGAAGGAAGAGGCACCCATACCGGACACAGGCGTCCGTACAGGGGAAGGGAGGCGTCTGTACGACGCTTTGGACAAAATAACCTATTTCTAACACTCCCTCTTGTACAATGCCGTCTTGTATTAGTAATCATCAATCTTCGGAAAGTCCAATGTTTATAATTGATATCTTGTATAACTCCTCCAAAAACCCCGTGGGAAAAATATGAGGAGAATAGTGCAGATATGTTGCTAAAACTCTTTTAAACCTAGTGGAAAAAATAAGGAGAAAATGATACAATATATAATGATTATTTTCTCCTTGATAACTCATATGAGAAAAACTTTTAAAGAAGGAGAAAAACTCGTTGATGAGTTTGAAGAACAATATATATGCTCGATATACTTTAATTTAAAATCCCTATTGGGGAATGTTGAAAGTATTGCATATATCACCTCATTAAAACCTTTTATAAGAGACTTCGAGAGAAAGCTCATAAGGAAAAAGAGTGTGATCTGATATGTCATTGAAAACTCCTTTAAAACCCAGTGGGAAAAATATAATGAGAAATGGTATGACATACTCCCTCCATTCCTAAATATAGGGTGTATAGTTTTTGGCATGAAAATTAAAGAATGCACGTGGAGTGAAAATTTCACAAGTTTTGGACGAGATTACATCTGACTAATTGACATGAGAAAATAGAGGAGTTTGCCTAATATAAGTAAATGTAATCAAATCCCTAAAAAAATTATTCAAACGAGTGGTGCAATGCAAGACACCTTATATTTCAAACTTTTTTTAAAAAATTTATACACATTATATCAAGGAACGGAGGGAGTATGATGGTAATTGTCTCTTTGATAACTTATATGAGAAAACCTTGAAAGAACAAAACTCAATTAGTAAGTTTAGAGGACAATTAATATGCCTTGTATACATCCGTTAAAAACCCCGGTGGGGAAAAAACAGAAGGTATGACATATATTCTTGTGTTGATATTACCTCATTAAAAATCTTGATGAGAACCATGAGAGTAAACTCATAAAGGAAAAAAGAGTATAATACAATGTTTGGATAGGTTATATTTTAGGAAGGGACTCCCCCTGTTCCATGCAATTTGGTGCAATACGCTTAGTGATATTGCTTATTATATAACCCGTTTGCATCTAAGCAACACAAGTATTATTTTCGTTGTGGATAATAGTTGGTGATTCGATAAAACCAATTCCACATGAATGTTGTATGTGGTTTATCCTTCTGTAAAGCAACATATATTAATATGAGGTCATGTGTTTCAGAATGATTGGTAGATCTAGCCACTAAGGTCTATTTTAAAGACTTCTATAGGATGGCCATCACATCAAGTGAGTACATGACGTGTGTCTACGATCTGACATAGTGGGGATCTGATCAATTTATCCGATGATATTGGTGTCCATATTTAACTGGAAAATTAGGACAAGGTGTTTGATGCATGCCTTGGAGATATCGAAAGATATTCTCGATGTTGGGGAACGTAGTAATTTCAAAAAAATTCCTACGCACACGCAAGATCATGGTGATGCATAGCAACGAGAGGGGAGAGTGTGATCTACGTACCCTTGTAGATCGACAACGGAAGCGTTTGGTTGATGTAGTCGTACGTCTCCACGGCTCGACCGATCAAGCACCGAAACTACGGCACCTCCGAGTTCTAGCACACGTTCAGCTCGATGACGATCCCCGGACTCCGATCCAGCAAAGTGTCGGGGAAGAGTTCCGTCAGCACGACGGCGTGGTGACGATCTTGATGTACTACTGTCGCAGGGCTTC
>NW_024117654.1:0-62883 GCF_003073215.2 Triticum urartu | reverse complement strand
GACGGGGTCGGGCCTCTCCCCGATCCAGATGGGATCGAGAGGAGAGGGGGGAGAGGGAGTGGCGTCGTGGGGAGGGGAAGTGGGTGACGGGGTGGTTAGGGTTTCGGGGGGGGGGGATAAGGGGGGGGGGGGGGGCCGGTTGGGCCTGCGCCCGAATGGGCCGGCCAACTAGGCCAGTAGGCCGTGGGAGGGGGTTCCCTCTTTTTTTTTTACTAGTTCCTTTCTTTTTACTTTACTTTTCTATTTTCATTTCCTTTTTGATTCATTACAGTTTTATAAAACCTAAAAGCAAGTCCCAACTTAGCAATAATAATTATGCTACTAACCTATTAATTTCAGGCAACTAAATAAGATATTCTGATATTTTATAAATAGAAAGGCATTTATATAATTGTTTTACCTACTGCTTTAATTACCTAAGTGCATTTAAACCTTTTACAATAAGTGTGTTTTCTCCACCATAATTTCCTATGAATTAATTGGTTCACTCCGAACATTTTAGTTTTAAAATTTGAGAAGTTTTATTGTTTGCCTTATTTTGAATTTGAATTTGAATCGGTCTCGAACTAACTCGAGATTAGCGACTATAATCGAGGTGACGTGGCATCATTAGCAGAGGATCACTGTAGCTTAATTACCCGGGCGTCACAATTCTCCTCCACTACAAGAAATCTCGTCCCGAGATTTAGGAGCAGGAGTAAGGGGGGAGGGATCTAGTTACGAAATGCTAACGGATCTTCTCAGTCTTGGTTGCTCTTCTCGAAGAGGTCGACCCATTATAATGATGTCTTCCTTTCTCTGCTTCAGGTCATCATGATGAAGTCATCATCCTTTCTTCGGAAATTTCATCGTACTAACGAAAGATTAAGGGGGTATACCGAAGAATGGATCTCTGCAGGGTAGACTATCTGGTAGACAACAACGAGGAAGGTGGCGGAAAGTAACTCTCGAATTGAAATTTAAGACAATATCGAGAGCAAAGCAAGAAGGTGCAAAATAGAAGTTTCAAGCGCATAGGCAATCGTTCGTTGCCTGAAGCGAAGTGTGAAAGGGGTTCAGAGCAATGGGAATAAGTATTGCGTCTGATACCAGATTGATGATCTCATCGGAAGGTGGCTCGTGAATTACACACGAGGCCACGCGTGAGGAATAACTTTGGGAGCAGGGGGTGTACAGGAGAGTCAGGTTTCGATCCTGTGGAACTGTGGGTTATGGGCCCACCATGTGGGTTAAAAATAGGAGCAGTGACATCTCGCACGGTCACAATAGCAAGGCATGTCAGAGGGTAGCCTATCAGTTATGTCGGCACAATGTCGGTACCAGGGGTGAGGGACGAAGAGAACCATTTTCCTGCTCGTTGAACGAGGCGGACCAATAGGCAAAGTTCTCGTCCATCGGTGGTGACCGGAATGCTATCGACAATTTCAACAGGGTCTTACTAACACGGTTGTACACCAAGGTGTTTACATAAGCAGGAGAATAATACTGCTTAGATCATATATATCACCAATAAGGTTAAACAAAACAATGGAAAGGAAAAGGTGATCATCAGATTTAAACAGAACAATGGAAAGGAAAATGTGTTTAAACACATATTTCAGGGATATCCTTCCCATTGACAAGCAGAGCATGATATCCATGTTAGGATATAATGTAGAAAATTCTTTAAGTATGGGGAGAGAAATTTCCTGACATTACCCATATAACGGTGTTTGGATAATTGAGCAGGAAACATTTAGCATTGGCGTCAAATGCTCTTGTAGAAAATCGGAGTACCATAGACATGCTTCGAGATAGCATTGGCATGGTCTCCAGGTGAAGATCAGACTTTGGATACAAAGGATCCACCGAAAACAACTTATAGAATAAGTTTTACAACTTCGTCATGGCAGATTGGTTAACCTTGCTAAAAGGGAAGTTATAACAATAGGGCCTATGGCCAGGTGTGCTAGGCATGCCATCACCTTACCGGGTCATATAAAAGACCAGTGTTATAACTCTTGGGAATATGTTCCAACCATCAGATCTGACCGAGATTCAGATCTGATCAGTGTTAGGAAACCTCAGACTCGGAATGCCTGAGAAAAGGTGCGACACAAATTGACGAGATGACATTGTAAGATTCTCGGGACATAAACTATGGAAGTGAGTTCATCCTTAAACCAATAAGAGGAAGAGGGGGTGGCTGATGGACTCAGCGACAATTCCTTGAGATTTCCAAAAAGATGGATTCCCACAATTATGAGAACAAGGAGATAACATTTGTCGGATCAAATGATATATTGATGTATGCTTGAGGAAAACATACACAATTAAACTTTGGTTGAAAGGTGCACGCGAGATATGGGCTTAGGTAGCCTGATCAATTGTTAGAATGGTGATTCAATAGCCGATAGGCTAAGAATGAACTATCGATCATTAACTTCAAAGCAATAGGGTTGCTAGAAGTACAGAATCCAAAGAGCACCGCTCACTTGTTGGTATCCCGGTTGGAATCAACACGGGAACCAAGAAAGAATGGTGATGGTGAGAAGTATCACAATTTCAAGAATTCTTAAGATATGGTGCAATCCTCACAACATTCTTGATATAGAATACAGTAATACTACAAGGTAGAACATAACCTAAGCTAGATAGCAAGGAAATCAAGGTACAACACAATCATGAACAAGTTTGTGTTGGGGGAAGGCAAGAATGTTGCCGATGATAACACAAATCATTGAGGGGCAAGAATGGTGTTTCCCATCATGAATTCAATTGATATCCTGGAAGGGGTCAAAATGTTGATGATGATCATGACACACTTGTCGAGGGGTTTCATGAGGATATAATCGATCATCGATGACATCAAGCAAAAGGAACGGTGAAGAGAAAATTATCAGAACCATGGGTATGAAACAAACTCGAAATCAAGTTTGCTATTCAAGGGGAAATGATATGAAAAAGAAGATCGACATAAGATTAGCTCACTGTCGAAATTTGTGCTCCGTGAAGCAGGACCAGGTAGCACAGTTAAAAATTAGCCCAATAATGGTATAGCCGATCAGGCTAGGAATGACTTGAAGGATTATTAAACTCATAAGCAACGAATATTACTTAGAGTTATCGAACCAGAGTGCGGAATCGGTTCACTTACCGGTGTTCTTGAGCGACTAACAACTCATCACCCATGAAAAATTGGAATCGGTGAGAAATAATAGCTGATGGAGACTCATAAGATGCAACACAGTTCTTAGATATACTTGAGATACCAGAGGGTAATACTCGACTGTAGATCAAGGTAGAGGTTGGACTGGTGTATTGACTTGCAAAAGACAAGTGCTTAAACTTGCCCGAGAAATGGGATCAAAGAGAAAATATGGTCGAAACCACGATTGCATAGGATCAGTTCACAGATACCAGATGGTATTATATCAATGAAAAAGTTATTATTACAAGAAGCTTCTATGGTAGGATATACGTCGTGTCCAGGGGCATGAACACAAAGTTCAAGGTCGACTCCCAATTCTTCAATGTATAACCTTCCATTCACCTCTCACTTTCGAAGAAGTTGTAGTGTTGAGATTTTATCTAGCAAAACACCAGAAGAGTATGACTCGTGAAAACTTTCGAGTTCACACATATTAAGGAAGGCATAGGTTCAACCCGTCAGGGTACCGTGGAAACATATACCACAAGCTTCAATAGTAAATACCAGAAGCTCGAAAGCATAGCATGGTTGGTCAATCAGAGGATAGGATTTACCAATGGAGAAAGAACTTCCAAAGGGATTGAATATGAAGGACGTTATCGGATAAAATCCAACAAAGGATCCGGTGGTCCTCAAAGGATCTGATGTGAGCATTGGTACTCAACCAGAGGAAGAAACAATGCAAGGAGATCAGACTATAGAAACAACTGACTAATTCAAAGCTCAAATGAAAAAGAATTATAATTTCCGACCAAGGGATCAGAAGCAACACTTTGATTAAGGATGGATAAGTTACGTATGCTTAGGGTACAATCGATGGCAATCCGATTGGTCGAGAACCAGCTCATGTTTAAAATGATGTCTGAGCCGGAAGGATAAATCCTGAGGATTGCAAGCATTCACAACCATATTGGATCAAAGACCCAAAATTACAATGACAAGGGATGCCAATAATGATTACGAGACTTAAGGGATTAACCATAATGCAAGCAAGCAAGAATTTCAAGGGCAATAAGCTACTAAGGATTTTCGGAAGATCGAATATTATTTCGAAGACCCTAGTGAAACACATAAGCAACTGGGGATGAGCGGATACTCAGTAGGTGCGAGAATTTATCCATAGGGACATTCAGGCGGCAAAGAACTACAAGGCGGTAGGCACAAAGTCTCAAGAGAACATTGAAGAGTATCTTCAGAATCTTCTGGTGTAGCATGCGATCATCTGTGATAAGGGGCTCTCTGGGAGAAAGTAGTTACGAGAACCTAGAGTCAGGTTTAGTAAAAATCGTTTAACCCGAATAGAAGAGAGTTCAGAATCCCGGAGTAAAGATCGAGGAGTAAAAGATCCTAATACCACCCAATGGCGACGTGGGCCCATAGGCCACACAGCCATGTTAGTAAAGGTTTTGCAATGACTAGACTCAACTTCGGCCAAGGAGTTGGAAAGGGGATTCCTACAGGCAGTCGGCTCTGATACCAACTTGTGACGCCCCCGATTTAATCGTACACTAATCATACATGCAAACGTGTACGATCAAGATCAAGGACTCACGGGAAGATATCACAACACAACTCTACAAATAAAAATAAGTCATACAAGCATCATATTACAAGACAGGGGCCTCGAGGGCTCGAATACAAGAGCTCGATCATAGACGAGTCAGCGGAAGCAACAATATCTGAGTACAGACATAAGTTAAACAAGTTTTCCTTAAGAAGGCTAGCACAAACTGGGATACAAATCGAAAGAGGCGCAGGCCTCCTGCCTGGGATCCTCCTAAACTACTCCTGGTCGTCGTCAACGGGCATCACGTAGTAGTTGGCACCTCCGGTGTAGTAGGAGCCGTCATCGAAGGTGGCGTCTGGCTCCTGGGCTCCAACATCTGGATGCGACAACCAGGTAGAAGGGATAGGGGGAAAAGAGGGAGAAAGCAACCGTGAGTACTCATCCAAAGTACTCGCAAGCAAGGAGCTACACTACATATGCATGGGTATCAAATGGAATAAGGGTATCATATGTGGACTGAACTACAGAATGCCAGAATAAGAGGGGGATAACTAATCCTTTCGAAGACTACGCTTCTGGCAGCCTCCGTCTTGCGGCATGTAGAAGAGAGTAGACTGGAGTCCTCCAAGTAGCATCGCATAGCATAATCCTAACCGATGATCCTCCCCTCGTCGCCCTGTGAGAGAGCGATCATCGGTTGTCTCTGGCACTTGGAAGGGTGTGTTTTATTAAGTATCCGGTTCTAGTTGTCATAAGGTCAAGGTACAACTCCAAGTCATCCTGTTACCGAAGATCACGGCTATTCGAATAGATTAACTTCCTTGCAGGGGTGCACCACATTCCCCAACACGCTTGATCCCATTTGGCCGGACACACTTTTCGGGGTCATGCCCGGCCGCAAAAGATCAACACATCGCAGCCCCACCTAGGCACAACAGAGAGGTCAGCACGTCGGTCTAAACCTAAGCGCACAGGGGTCTGGGCCCATCGCCCATAGCACACCTACACGTTGCGAACGCGGCCGGAAGCAGAACTAGCCCCCTTAATACAAGAGCAGGCTTACGGTCCAATCCGGCGCGCGCCACTCAGTCGCTGACGTCACAAAGGCTTCGGCTGATACCACGACGCCGGGATACCCATAACTACTCCCGCGTAGATGGTTAGTGCGTATAGACCAAAAGGCCAGACTCAGATCAAATATCCAGATCTCGTTAAGCGTGTTAAGTATCCGCGAACGCCGACCAGGGCCAGGCCCACCTCTCTCCTAGGTGGTCTGAACCTGCCCTGTCGCTCTGCCTCAAAGTAACAGTTGGGGGCCGTCGGGAACCCAGGCCCACCTCTACCGGGATGGAGCCACCTGCCCCTTCAGCCCCCATCTCCGAACAGTATCACAGGTAAGGTAACTGTGTAAAGTATATTGTATATGCCCATGATCACCTCCCGAAGTGATCACGGCCCCGTAGTATAGCATGGCAGACGGACAAGAGTGTAAGGCCACTGATGGAACACTAGCATCCTATACTAAGCAGTAGGATAGCAGGTAATGGTATCAACAGTAGTAGCAAGGATAGGCTATGCATCAGGATAGGAATAACGGAAAGCAGTAACATACTACACTACTCTAATGCAAGCAGTATAGAGAAGAGTAGGCGATATCTGGTGATCAACGGGGGGGCTTGCCTGGTTGCTCTGGCAAGAGAGAGGGGTCGTCAACTCCGTAGTCGTACTGGGTAGCAGCGGCGTCGGTCTCGGTGTCTATCAAGAGAAGAGGGGGGAGAAACAATAAATATTTAAGCAAGCATATGCATAGTGATGCATGAAATGTCAAGTAACGGCGTTAGAGGTGCCCTAACGCGGTAGTAGGTGATACCGGTGAAGGGGGATAACATCCGGGAAAGTATCTCCGGTGTTTCGCGTTTTCGGGCAGAGGAGCCGAAGGGGGAAAGTTGCGTGTTCACTATGCTAGGGATGCGTGGCGGACGAACGGGCTGTGTATCCGGGTTCGTCTCGTCGTCCTGAGCAACTTTCATGTAGAAAGTATTTTCATCTGAGCTACGGTTTAATTTATATGATTTTCTAAAGTTTTAATCATTTTTAGAATTTATTTAACTATTTAATTCTAACATTATCCAGAATAGTGCACGCTGACGTCATCATGACGTCAGCAGTCAACAGGGAGTTGACTGGGTCAATCTAACGTGTGGGTCCCGCATGTCATACACTGTTGACTCTAATTAGGATTTAACTAATCTAATCGCAGTTTAATTAACTAACAATACTTAATTAGGTTAACTAAACAAGATTAATTAAGTTAATTAATTCACTAATTAATTAATTATTAAGTCATTTTATTAAGTCATTTTTTTTCTTCTTCTTTTTTTTAACGTTTTGGGGCCGGGCCCCACATGTCTGTGGCCCATCGGGGCCTAGAGGGCGCGGGCGAGCGGGTGCGGGCACCCGCCCGAACGGGGCGCGGGCAAGGCCGTGGCCGGCGATGGCCACCGGAGCGGCGGCGCGACACCGGCAAGGGGAAGCAGGGGTGAGGCCAGGTGCAGTGGTGGCCGGCGGAGAGGCGGGGCCGTAAGGGCCACCGCAGGCGCGGCGGGCGCCAGCAGCGAAGAGCAGCACCAGCCGGGGCTGGCGAGGGCAAGTGGGCGCGACGCCGATGACAGGCCGCGGCGACGGGGAGAAGGGCGCGGTGAGCGCGCAACGGGCGCGGCCGGAGCGCGTCGACCACGCGCGGGGAGGACGGTGACCGTGGCTACCCAGAGAGAGGGGGCGAAGGGGGACAGCGGCGCTCACTTGCGAGCAGGGAGGGGGGGGGGGACGGGGCGCGTTGGCGTCCGGTGAGGGAGAGGCGAGGCGGCGTGTCCGGCGAGGGCGGCGCCGGGTTGGGTGCCGGCGACGGAGGCGTGGTCGAGGCGGCGTGAGGAAGAGACGAGGAGGCGGCGGATTCGTGGCGGCGCAGGGCTCCAGCGATGTGGTCCTCCCGGCGGCGTCAGGAGACAACGCCAGGCGGCTGCGGCCATGGGCGCGGCAGGGGACGAGCACGCGGGGGGGGGGAGGCGTGCGGGGACGGGCGACGGGGTCGGGCCTCTCCCCGATCCAGATGGGATCGAGAGGAGAGGGGGGAGAGGGAGTGGCGTCGTGGGGAGGGGAAGTGGGTGACGGGGTGGTTAGGGTTTCGGGGGGGGTATGGATAAGGGGAGGGGGGGTGGCCGGTTGGGCCTGCGCCCGAATGGGCCGGCCAACTAGGCCAGTAGGCCGTGGGAGGGGGTTCCCTCTTTTTTTTACTAGTTCCTTTCTTTTTACTTTACTTTTCTATTTTCATTTCCTTTTTGATTCATTACAGTTTTATAAAACCTAAAAGCAAGTCCCAACTTAGCAATAATAATTATGCTACTAACCTATTAATTTCAGGCAACTAAATAAGATATTCTGATATTTTATAAATAGAAAGGCATTTATATAATTGTTTTACCTACTGCTTTAATTACTTAAGTGCATTTAAACCTTTTACAATAAGTGTGTTTTCTCCACCATAATTAATTGGTTCACTCCGAACATTTTAGTATTAAAATTTGAAAAGTTTTATTGTTTGCCTGATTTTGAATTTGAATTTGAATCGGTCTCGAACTAACTCGAGATTAGCGACTATAATCGAGGTGACGTGGCATCATTAGCAGAGGATCACTGTAGCTTAATTACCCGGGCGTCACAACTTGTATCTACTCTACATCTACACTCTTATAAAATACATAAAATATACTCTTATAAAAACAGAGTTGGTGATGATGGTGTGCCTGCCATCCTGCAATATAGGCCGTCCGATTTATATCTGACGGATAGGAAAGAAACTATGGCAATTTTGCAAAAAGGTACCCACACACTTCTCCACATTTGCAAATAAGGCCTTCCCTCGTTCATCATTTTCTCTCACAAGATAAACAAGTCATACAAATGCATCTTGATGTTGCGTGCAACGCACGGGCATCTTGCTAGTAAGAATGAAAACAAATGACAAAAAAAATATTTGGACGGTGGTTCGAAGTCATGACCGCGGGCACAGCAAACAAGGTGGCCTTGTATTGGTATGTTGAGCCGTCTGTTTTAACACACAGGAGCTGGTGTGGTGATTATACACACACGCGCGCATGCACACGAACTGCATCCACGCAACACTCACACAAACACATGCACCCACGCACGCACGCAACACTCACACGTACACACGCAGCCACGCACGCGCACAACACTCACACGCACGCACACAACACTCACACGCACACACGCACGCATGCATACACACACCAGTACACCACACGACCAACACATAGTCTCACGCTCAAGTGCTCAACCTACAGGTGCATGCGCACACATCAGGCCCTAACAGACACATACACAACCAGGTGATTCCGGCGCATGGGTTGCAGCCTTGTCGCGCCTGCGTAAATTTGTGTTTATCTGACCTTCTGCCTATGCGAACTGACAGGTGGGACCCACAAGAAATGTGGTCAATTTAACTAGTCAACATGGCGCCACGCAGACTATTTGGCCGGTCAACAGAGTGCAATCCGATGCTGAACTATGAGCAAGTGACCGTATAATCACCGCAAAACGTATATAGTGACCGTAATCAGCTTATTCTGAAGTTCGGTGACCGTATTACGCTTTTCTCTCTGTAGGCCCTCCAAAACTACATCTCTACACGTTCTCGCATGTTACATCTAACAACTATGCAATACAACACTACTACTACACTCTAACACAATAAATCATATGTGTTTTTAGTTTTACTAGATATCATATTGTTACTTATAATTATTCAGTTTGCATACATTAAAATTGCCTTTGAAATGTATGCCAGTATCATCTACCGCGCGGGAAAAATCCCACCCTTTCCTGTTTAATCGGGTTTGTATCGATGGATCGCGCGAAGCAGCAAAACTATAGTACTGTACAGTACAAGTGACAGTTCACTGGGCCGTCGTGTTGTCTACTCCTCCGTCGTAAGAGTGGAGCGCTCACTTTCATAAATCTTCTAGTCCCTTTCGCCGACATGTGGGACATCAAGCTACCGGGTCCACGTGCCATACCAGAATACAGTGCAGAGCAGCCAGGGTGAAGCACCCCAGCCATGGCGCCGGCATAGTAATGAGCAATGAGGCGTCAAATCACAAAGCCGCACATTTCCCGCAGTTAAGTTGGAGGGACGAAGCAACCATCATTTCACTCGTTGCTGAATCCGCTTCTCCCTCATCTTCTTCAACTTAACCACGTGTTGCTGCTGCCGTTGTTTTGCCTCATGTGGGACGTGGATCGGCTTGGTAAAGCACGGACACGTGGGACCGCATGTTAGCAAACCGCCAGGACAACATCCTCCAAAAATAAGAAGCCTAATCCTAGACTTACAAAGGGCTACGTAGATGCTACGTATACTTTCCATCTAATCTATATATGCCCCCCTGATTTTCAGGTGGGGTGGGCCTAATCCTCTCCTTTAATCCAATGAAATAGTCCCACATCACATCAGTTCATAACTTTACGTAAACCATTACGTGGATGTAGCATTGCTCAAATAAGAAACCTCCCCCGCCATCCGCGCGGCAAAATCACCTCCTTTTTACTAATCTCGATTCTATAATTTTTTAGATCAATATAATTGAGATTTGTATAGATAGCACACAGGAGCAAAACCAAGTGGTACAGTTAAGGGCATCCACATTGTGTAGCCAAATGTGAAAATAGCTTTTGGCATCATGGGAACCATTGTGGATGGTGTTGCCAAAGCCAAAAAGATGGAACCGAAGCTCCCTGATTGATTGATTGAAGGAATAGAAAAATGCAATGTCTCTCCTCTTTCTCCCATGCTTGGACACATGTAGTACAGTATAGAGCACAGAGTCTACTCCCCTGTCCCTTCTATCACAAATCACAAAGCAGTGAGGCGTCAAATCACAAAAGCACGGACGAAGCAACCATCATTTTACTCTTCGCTGACTCCGCTTCTCCATCGTCTTCTTCGAGAAGCCATCTCACCGCATTAGTACTCCTAGTAGTACTAGTAAAGGACTTCCTGGATGCAAATAAGGCGGTTGTCTCAGCTTGCAGGCGGCACTTGCGAACGACTTACCGTGGTCTCCCTCAATGGTGTTCTCCGTTGAATGCACTTCGCCAAACCACCAAAAAAAAGATATCGTCGACGTCACCGCAATGGGGAAGGAAGTCAAATATAGTTACTACCTCCATTTTTTTGTACACAAGGCCAGTATATCAAAATTACAATTTGCAAAGGGCCACTAACACTATTCGAGGCAAAATTGATGGGGTTAGCAACCAAGGACATTAATATCCCCTGCATGCATGCGGAAGTGAGAAGGTTGGTTTGCATGGCGCTGCATTAATCAAGCGATGAGGAGTGAGATGGTTAGCTCTTTGGTCTTTGGAGAAAAAAATACGCATTAATTGACACGTGAAACGAGGATTTGTATCGATTAAATCCCGCGAAGGAAAACCCCGCCTTTCTTTTTTAACACTAGTACTCCTAGTACGTATGTACTTATCCTGTTTGGGTCTAGGCCTTGCATTGCTAAACTTCACCACACATTTTTGCTAAGCTTGCCTAAAGTTTTCAAAATGAGAAGAAGGTACACTTGCGCACGGCTGTCGTGGTCGCACCGCACCCTCACACGGTCGCTCCTGCACGCCGCGGTCGCACCGCACCCTCACACACTCGCTCCTGCACGCCGCAAACCCAACTAAGGGAACGCACCCTCACTGACACGTGCTATCGCATGTGAACAAAGCAAACTCAGCCATCCTATCGCTGACACATAATTGTTGTTCATAGAGTATGTTTATCCAACCGCATGTTGGGGAGTATCCGTACGGCCCGTGCAGTGGTCTGTTGGGGAAGAAGAAGAGGTGAAGAAGAAGGAAAGAAGGGTTAGGAGACGTAGGATATTCATCCAACCGCCTGAAATGGTAGACTGACCCAAGTCAGGTGACTTGCATAACAAATATATGTTTTTACACAGCAAAAGATCCATGAAAACAACAACATAAAGAAAAGCTATCACTGCTCGCGGAAAGAGACGGCCTCGTCGTCTTTGGCTGCCGGCGCGAAGCAGCCATCACTGCCGACGTGTGTCTCCGCACCGTGGTTGTCCTCGGCCTCCAGCTACTCGTTCAAGCGGAGCGTGCGGGCGCTCTGCACGGACAAGAGCATAGCCCGGTTCAAGTCGAGGACATCCGGTTCCGCCTGCAGGAGGGCCTCGATGGCAGCGGCATCCGCGCGCTCCACGTCGAGTCGAGCCTCCGCCGCCCAGTTCAACTCCAGGACCTCTGGTTCCGCCTGCAGGAGGGCGTCGATCAGAGCGGCATCCGCGCGCTCTGGGTCGAGTCGAGCCTCTGCCGCCCGGTTCAAGTCCAGGACATCCGGTTCCACCTGCAGGAGGGCCTTGATGGCAGCGGCATCCGCGCGCTCCGCCTCAAGTTGAGCCTCCGCCACCCGGTTCACATCCACGACATTCGGTTCCGCCTGCAGGAGAGCCTCGATGGCAGCGGCATGCGCATGCTCCGTGTCGAGTTGAGCCTCTGCCTCCCGGTCCTCCTTTAGTATCGCCATGTTGAACCGCTGGTCCGCCTGCACCATGGGGGACTCGGACACCGGCACGAAGTCGACGTCCATCGTCTCATACCCATCTGGGGCCTTCTGCGTCGCGACCTCCACCATGAACATTGGATCGGCTTCCTCCTCCTCGTAGCTTGGCTCCAGAGAACTCGCGGATTGGCCCGCCGCAAAGCGAGCTTGGGAACGGAGGTCTGTGGCGCCGACCGCCGCCGTGATTTCTGCGTGGCGCTCCGGCGTCAGCATCTTGTAGTAAGTGATCTTGCGGCGCACCATGGCTTTCCGGCGAACTAGGGGACACTTGATGCGGGCGAGGGGATCGAAAGGTGGGGGAATGGGCTAGAGATTTGGTGTGGTTTTAGGGCAGTGGCTGGCGTAGGCCGAGCAGCGAAGGTTCTGGTGTGAATAGTGGTTCCGGTGACGACCGGTCAATCGGTTTTGACTGTACATTGCTCTTGTCGCGTTCGCGTTGCAGCCCAGCACGCTGGACCCTCCACGTCGCTCACCGAATGAACACGCTTCGTCTTGTGTTTTCCCTCGCTTGTGGGACCGCAGTTGAGAGCAAACCGACGTCCCTCCCCCTCCCCCGCCCGCGTCAATTATTATACCACCACTCCCTCCATTTTATGCGGAGTAAATAAAAGCAGAGGGAGTATAGTACGGATGAGGATCCCCTGACGTGGCCGAACCCATTGAGTAACTGACATGCAGGGCCTAGCAAGCATGGGGTCCGCCAGTAAGTGACCGAAAGGGAGGGTAAGGCAGGGAAACCTACGTCAGAGGATCCACTTCCACTATACTGCTTTGACCAAATGTTAGAGTAATAATATATGACATGCAACTTACACAAATGTTAGAGTAATAATATATGACATGCAACTTACACAAAGCATACATGGTCTAATGCGTTTTTCGAGGCTAACTTTGACCAAATGTTAGAGTAATAATATATGACATGCAACTTACACAAAGCATACGGTCAAATTCGTATGTGAAAGGAGTTTCCAATGATATAATTTTCACATTATACATCTCATGTACTATTAATCTTGTCAATAGTCAAATAGGAAACCATCTCGAGTACAAATCTAGGAGTACGTACGAATCTAACAATATTGATTGGGCGTTGTTGAATGTTGATACCTTTTTTTTATCAAAGTAGATACTCTGACTACACATAAAACTTATATGTAAACTAGAAAGGATAGGAGGGAGTATGTTGTACGTTCAAAAACGAAACGAACATTGAATACCCTTTATATATGATTTGCGGATGCTATGATCACCGATTCAAAAATTTGAATCCGCCTTAGGTATCACATGCCCCCAGTCGTTCCCTCTCGATTTCATCTCGGGGTCCGGAGATCTACTGAAAGAGGACTAGGGTGGGTACATGCGAATGATACTCGACAGAATGTTTAAATGAGGCATGCGGGAGGATGGACTCGACTGGAGGGCGACATGATCGATGGAGAAGAGGGTTGGAGAGGAATGGGAAATAAGCAAACGCCACATGATTATACTTGAACGGCTCAAATAAACAATAAGTTGTCCCGCTTGGCCTACATAGTGAAAGGCCTAATGCGCAACACGGAGCACTGACGCTCGAATATGGCCGGGAAAATAGGGAAACAGACATGTGGGGCACACCCATCGGGACGACGTAGCGCAGACTGGTCCAATGGAGGAGCTGGCCCACGACCTCCTCGCCACCGACAACCGTTCATGTGGGTTGTTGGGGCCAACAACGGGGCGCAGTTCCAGCACCGCCTCTTGACACGGCGACCGCGGTGAGTGACACGCTCATATCGTCGCTAGGCACGGTCGGTTTCAGTTTGCCGAGGGTGGCATTAGTGCTGTGGCACGACCAATGGTATGTTTGGTTTGTGCCCAAGGTTGCCCCATCAAAGCATTGGGTAACCAAAATTTTGGTTGAGGTATTGGTTGCCCATGATTTGGCCGACATTTGCAAGAAAAATGAACTTGAGTTGGCTAGAGTTCATTTGCATGCCAAAGAAATGGCAACCATCCAAACAAAGACCAATCTTTGGGTCATGACCAAAATTTTGGTTGAGGTATTGGTTGCCCATGATTTGGCCGACATTGGCAAGAAAAATGAACTATAGTTGGCTAGAGTTCATTGGCATGCCAAAAAAATGGCAACCATCCAACCAAAGACCAATCTTTGGGTCATGACCAAAATTTTGGTAAGGTGCACTTTGGCCACAATCCAAACACACCCCAACACTCGGCTCGTCGAGGATGCACGGGGCGCAGCGACACGTCCGCGGAGTGGTGTAGCACGGCCAACTGCATCCTCTGGACCTGAGACCATGCCGGGTCGTCTTGCTTTTTCAATGACATGCGGGGATTTCATGTGAGCAAAGGGCATCTCCAACGTTGCCACGACCGCAGCTGACTACCCAGGCACACCAAAACCCTCGTCCCTCGCGCCGTCACGCGGTGCGTTCCCAGCCGGCGCCAGCTGCCCGCATTCATGCCGTCCGTTTGTATGTTGTCGTTAAGAGGCTCGGTGCCCGAGGAACCAACTCCGGCGACTTAATGCCGCACCCGGACGCTTGGCCTCACCAGAATGCGCTACTTAAAGGGGCAACACCCAGCTAACGTCCAGACCATAGCGCATCGTCCTCCTACCTAGAACCACATCCGCCATGACCGCAAGCGCGAACGCTCTACGTGAGAGCTTGTCTTCGGGGATGGAGCTCGAGGTCGCCGCCCTCGCTCAAGTCGCCGCACAAGCGGTGGCCACGCTGGCGGCCGACGACGGGAGCACCGTTAGCCACGCGTCCTACTTGCCGCCGTCCAACGTCCGGCACCGCCGAGGTCGGGGACTCCTCCGAGGATGAGTAGGGCATGGGAGGTGGCAGGGCATGGTGTGCCAACTGGCCGGTCAGTCTCCCGTGTTCTACTTTTCCTCGCCGGAGACCGCACCTTCACTTCACGGGTCTTGGACCCCGCCCCCGTACATGGAGATCACAGAAGCAGGACGTCGGTCGCCGCCGTAGATTAGGTTTAGGGTCGGGTTTCTTTTATTTTTTGTCCTATAAAAGTTCGAAATGTAATGGAAATCTGCCGTGTTTGCATTAATCTCGGCCGGTGTATATGAACTTTCACAATAATATACATATTGTAGGAGTACTAGCAAGATGCCCGTGCGTTGTACGGAAGATCAAGATCTTGTGGGAGAAAAGGATGAACGAGGGAAAGCCTTATCTGCAAATGAGGAGAGGAGTGCGGGTAATTTGTCATAGTTTTCTTCCTATCCGTTAGATATAGATCGGATGGCCTATATTGCAGGATGACAGGCACACCATCATCACCAACTCTACTTTTCATTGAACCGAGACAAATCTAACATGCGAAGTAAAAAAAACACATAGGGTCTATACTGATACGTCTCCGTCGTATCTACTTTTCCAAACACTTTTGCCCTTGTTTTGGACTCTAACTTGTATGATTTGAATGGAACTAACCCGGACTGACGCTGTTTTCAGCAGAATTGCCATGGTGTTGTTTCATGTGCAGAAAACAAATATTCTCGAAAAGTCCTGAAACTCCACGGGACACCTTAGCAAAAATAAAAAAAATCCTCGCCAAAGATGAAGACCAGGGACCACACCCTGTCCACGAGGGTGGGGGGTGCCCCCCCCTCTAGGGCGCGCCCCCTACCTCGTGGGCCCCCTAGACGCCCTCAAACGCCAACTCCAACTCTATATATTGGCTTTCGTGGAGATAAAAATAAGGGAGAAGAAATCATCGCGTTTTACGATACGGAGCCGCCGCCAAGCCCTAAAACCTCTCGGGAGGGCTAATCTGGAGTCCGTTCGGGGCTCCGGAGAGGGGGATTCGTCGCCGTCGTCATCATCAACCATCCTCCATCACCAATTTCATGATGCTCACCGTCGTGCGTGAGTAATTCCATCATAGGCTTGCCGGACGGTGATGGGTTGGATGAGATTTATCATGTAATCAAGTTAGTTTTGTTAGGGTTTGATCCCTTGTATCCACTATGTTCTGAGATTGATGTTGCTATGACTTTGCTATGCTTAATGCTTGTCACTAGGGCCCGAGTGCCATGATTTCAGATCAGAACCTATTACGTTTTCATGAATATATGTGAGTTCTTGATCCTATCTTGCAAGTCTATAGTCACCTACTATGTGTTATGATCCGGCAACTCCGAAGTGACAATAATCGGGACCACTCCCGGTGATGACCATAGTTTGAGGAGATCGTGTATTCACTATGTGCTAATGCTTTGTTCCGGTTCTCTATTAAAAGGAGGCCTTAATATCCCTTAGTTTCCAATAGGACCCCGCTGCCACGGGAGGGTCGGACAAAAGATGTCATGCAAGTTCTTTTCCATAAGCACGTATGACTATATATGGAATACAAACCTACAATACATTGACGAATTGGAGCTAGTTCTGTGTCACCCTAGGTTATGACTGTTACATGGTGAACTGCATCCGGCATAATTATCCATCACTGATCCGGTGCCTACAAGTTTTCCATATACTGGTTCTCACTTATTTACTTTCCCGTTGCTACTGTTACAATCACTACAAAATACCAAAAACATTACTTTTGTTGTCTTTACTTTTGTTGCCGCTACCACCACTATCATATTACTTTGCTACTAAACACTTTGCTGCAGATACTAAGTTTCCAGGTGTGGTTGAATTGACAACTCAGCTGCTAATACTTGAGAATATTCTTTGGCTCCCCTTGTGTCGAATCAACAAATTTGGGTTAAATACTCTACCCTCAAAAACTGTTGCGATCCCCTATACTTGTGGGTGATCAAGACCTTTTTCTGGCGCTGTTGCCGGGGAGCATAGCTCTATACTTTGAGTCACTTGGGATTTATATCTGCTGGACACTATGAAAAACTTGAAAGACGCTAAGACAACAATTTATCCCTCAACTACGAAGGGAGGTAAGGAACTGCCATCTAGCTCTGCACTTGATTCACCTTCTGTTATGAGTAAGCTAGCGACACCTAAACCTGCTCCTGCTATTCGTTCCGATATGTCGCATGT
This sequence comes from Triticum urartu, assembly GCF_003073215.2. Lineage (NCBI taxonomy): Eukaryota > Viridiplantae > Streptophyta > Magnoliopsida > Poales > Poaceae > Triticum > Triticum urartu. The sequence goes on along the minus strand of NW_024117654.1, from coordinate 45,493 downwards.
TATTGATGATGCCACTTCTACTATGCATGATACTTATGATGAAACTGCTTCTATGCCTGATACTACTGTGCCCCTTAGTGAATTTCTTGAAGAACAAATTGCTAGGGCTAGAGAAAGAGAAATTGATGAAACTGAATACGATGATGAAAGTGATGATGAAAATATGCCTGTTATTCCCGAGGGTTATCTTTTTGATAAAGATTCTACTTTAGCTATTTTAGCCTGCAAAGATAGATATGAGCTCAAGAGGTTATTGATTAAATGGAACAAAGAATCACTTAGAGATAAAATGAAACATGATCCTGCTTTTGCAACTTCACCTATATGTGTTCCTGTTAAGGATTATGAGTTCTCTGTTGATCCTGATATAATTACTTTGGTTGAATCTGATCCTTTTTATGGCTATGAATCTGAAACTGTTGTGGCACATCTTACTAAGTTAAATGATATAGCTGCCCTGTTAACTAAAGATGAGAGATCGCGTTACTTTTATATACTCAAAATATTTCCGTTCTCATTAAAGGGTGAGGCTAAGATATGGTTTAATTCTCTTGATCCTGGTTGTGTGCATAGTCCCCAGGATATGATTTATTACTTCTCTGCTAAATATTTCCCTGCTCATAAGAAACAAGCTGCTTTGAGGGAAATATACAACTTTGTGCAAATTAAAGAAGAGAGTCTCCCACAAGCTTGGGGGAGGCTTCTCAAGTTACTTAATGCTTTGCCTGATCATCCTCTTAAGAAACCTGAAATACTTGATATCTTTTATAATGGACTAACCGATGCTTCGAGAGATTACCTAGATAGTTGTGCTGGTTCTCTTTTCAGGGAAAGAACACCAGATGAAGCTGAAATTCTATTGAACAATATGTTGACGAATGAAAATAATTGGGCACCTCCTGAGCCAGCTCCTGAGCCAGCTCCCGTTCCAATTACTGAGCCTATTCCTAAACCAACTCCGAAGAAGAGAGGTGTTCTATTTCTCAGTCCCAAAGATATGCAAGAGGCAAAGAAATCTATGAAAGAAAAAGGTATTAAAGCCGAAGATGTTAATAATTTACCTCCTATTGAAGAAATACATGGTCTTAATCTACCGCCTGTCGAAGAAACATATGAACTTGATCACTTATTTACTAAAGAACCTCCTCATCCCGATATCCCGACACAGGTAGTAAAGGTAAATTCCCTCTATAGATTTGATGAAGGTGATATCCCTCACTAGAAGTCTGCTAGGCAATGCTTTGATGAGTTTGATAATTTTATTGTCAAACAAGAAAATTTCAATGCTTATTTTGGTAGACAATTGAAATATGATTTCGATATGTTTAAATACTTGGGTGATTATATGGCTAATATTAAAAGTGAACTTAAACTTGTTAGTAAACATGCTTCTATGGTTACCACTCAAGTAGAACAAGTACTTAAAGCTCAAAAAGAAGTGCTTGATGAAATGAATAGTAAGAAAAATGATTATGCTGTTAGAGTGGCTACTAGAACTGGTAGAATGACTTAGGAACATTTGTATCCTGAAGGCCACCCTAAGAGAATCGAGCAAGATTCTCAAAGAAATAATATTGATGTTCCTAGTTCTTCTAAAAAGAAGAAAAAGAAAAATGATAGAACTGTGCAAACTTCTAGTGAACCTAATGCTGAACCACCTGATAATCCAAATGATATATCTATGTCTGATGCTGAAACACAATCTAGTAATGAACATGAACCTAATGAAAATATTAATGATGATGTTCATGATGATGCTCAACCTAGTAATGATAATGATGTAGAAATTGAACCTGCTGTTGATCTTGATAACCCGTAATCAAAGAATCAACGTTATGATAAAAGGGACTTTGTTGCTAGGAAACATGGTAAAGAAAGAGAACCATGGGTTCAGAAACCCATGCCCTTTCCTCCCAAACCATCCAAGAAAAAGGATGATGATGATTTTGAGTGCTTTGCTGAAATGATTAGGCCTATCTTTTTGCGTATGTGATTAACTGATGTGCTCAAAACAAATCCGTATGCTAAATATATGAAAGATATTATTACTAATAAAAGAAAGATACCGGAAGCTGAGATTTCCACCATGCTTCCTAATTACACTTTTAAGGGTGGAATACCAAAGAAACTTGGAGATCCCGGAGTACCTACTATACCTTGCTCCATTAAAAGAAATTATATTAAAACTGCTTTATGTGATCTTGGAGCCGGTGTTAGTGTTATGTCTCTCTCTTTATATCGTAGACTTGACTTGAATAAGTTGACACCTACTGAAATATCTTTGCAAATGGCTGACAAATCAACTGCTATACCTGTCGGTATTTGTGAGGACATGCCTGTTGTGGTTGCAAACGTTACTATTTTAACGGACTTTGTTATTCTTGATATTCCCAAGGATGATAGTATGTCTATTATTCTTGGAAGACCTTTTCTTAATACTGCAGGGGCTGTTATTGATTGCAACAAAGGCAATGTCACTTTTCATGCTAATGGTAATGAGCATACGGTACACTTTCCGAGGAAACAACCTCAAGTTCATAGTATCAACTCCATTGGAAAAATCCCATCGATTAAATTTGGAGGTTTTGAATTTCCCCTTCCTACGGTCAAAAAGAAATATGATATACTTGTTATAGGGGATGTGCATATCCCCGTTGAGGTAACTTAGTGTTATTCGAAATTTCTCTGGTTTCATGATTATCGGAATGAGTTTGTTAACAAGACTTGATCAACCTTGTTAGTGGATTCTTTTTGATGAGCATGAGATGGATGAAACTAGAAGCAAAACTTTCTGTACCCTCTTTGTATTTTCTGTTAATTAGTAGAAATAAAGTGAAAATAGTATTTTTCTGTCTGTTTCCTGACTTATCCGTGCAATATAAAAATTGTTGGAAATATGCCCTAGAGGCAATAATAAAAGCATTATTATTATATTTCCTTGTTCATGATAATTGTCTTTATTCATGCTATAATTGTGTTATCCGGAAATCGTAATACATGTGTGAATAACAGACACCAACATGTCCCTAGTAAGCCTCTAGTTGACTAGCTCGTTGATCAACAGATAGTCATGGTTTCCTGACTATGGACATTGGATGTCATTGATAACGAGATCACATCATTAGGAGAATGATGTGATGGACAAGACCCAATCCTAAACATAGCACAAGATCGTATAGTTCGTTTGCTAGAGTTCTCCAATGTCAAGTATCCTTTCCTTAGACCATGAGATCGTGTAACTCCCGGATACCGTAGGAGTGCCTTGGGTGTACCAAACGTCACAACGTAACTGGGTGACTATAAAGGTATACTACGGGTATCTCCGAAAGTGTCTGTTGGGTTGACACGGAACAAGATTGGGATTTGTCACTCCGTATGACGGAGAGGTATCACTGGGCCCACTCGGTAATGCATCATCATAATGAGCTCAAAGTGACCAAGTGTCTGGTCACGGGATCATGCATTACGGTACGAGTAAAGTGACTTGCCGGTAACGAGATTGAACGAGGTATTGGGATACCGACGATCGAATCTCGGGCAAGTAACATACCGATTGACAAAGGGAATTGTATACGGGGTTGCTTGAATCCTCGACATCGTGGTTCATCCGATGAGATCATCGAGGAGCATGTGGGAGCCAACATGGGTATCCAGATCCCGCTGTTCGTTATTGACCGGAGAGTCGTCTCGGTCATGTCTACATGTCTCCCGAACCCGTAGGGTTTACACACTTAAGGTTCGGTGACGCTAGGGTTGTAGGGATATGTATATGCAGTAACCCGAATGTTGTTCGGAGTCCCGGATGAGATCCCGGACGTCACGAGGTGTTCCGGAATGGTCCGGAGGTAAAGAATTATATATAGGAAGTGCTATTTCGGGCATCGGGACAAGTTTCGGGGTCACCGGTATTGTACCTGGACCACCGGAAGGGTCCCGGGGGTCCACCGGGTGGGGCCACCTGCCCCGGGGGGGCACATGGGCTGTAGGGGGTGCGCCTTGGCCTATATGGGCCAAGGGCACCAGTCCCAAGAGGCCCATGCGCCTAGGGTTCAAGGAAGGGAAGAGTCCCAAAGGGGGAAGGCACCTCCTAGGTGCCTTGGGGAGGAGGGATTCCTCCCTTGGCCGCACCCCCCTAGGAGATTGGATCTCCTAGGGCCGGCGCCCCCCCTTGGAATCCCTATATATAGTGGGGGAAGGAGGGCCTCTCATACCACATCTTTGGTGCCTCCCTCTCCCTCTCCAACACATCTTCCTCCTCCATAGAGCTTGGCGAAGCCCTGCCGGAGTACTGCAGCTCCATAACCACCACGCCGCCGTGCTGCTGCTGGAGCCATCTTCCTCAACCTCTCCTTCCCCTTGCTGGATCAAGAAGAAGGAGACGTTACGCTGACCGTACGTGTGTTCAACGCGGAGGTGCCGTCCGTTCGGCGCTATGATCTCCGGTGATTTGGATCACGTCGAGTACGCCTTCCTCATCCCCGTTCTTTGAACACTTCCGTGCGTGATCTACAAAGGTATGTAGATGCAATCCAATCACTCGTTGCTAGATGAACTCCTAGATGGATCTTGGTGAAACCGTAGAATTTTTTTTGTTTTCTGCAACGTTCCCCAACAGTGGCATCATGAGCTAGGTCTATGCGTAGTTCTTTTTGCACAAGTAGAACACAATTTGTTGTGGGCGTAGATGTTGTCAACTTTCTTGCCGCTACTAGTCTTATCTTGCTTCAACGGTATTGTGGGATGAAGCGGTCCGGACCAACCTTACACGTACGCTTACGTGAGACCGGTTCCATCGACTAACATGCACTAGTTGCGTAAAGTGGCTGGCGGGTGTCTGTCTCTCCCACTTTAGTTGGAGCGGATTCGATGAAAAGGGTCCTTATGAAGGGTAAATAGAAGTTGACAAATCACGTTGTGGCTTTCACGTAGGTAAGAAAATGTTCTTGCTAGAACCCTACTTCAGCCACGTAAAACTTGCAACAACAATTAGAGGACGTCTAACTTGTTTTTGTAGCAAGTGCGTTGTGATATGATATGGCCAAAGTTGTGATGAATGATGAATGATATATATGTGATGTATGAGATGTTCATGCTATTGTAATAATAATCACGACTTGCATGTCGATGAGTATGACAACCGGCAGGAGCCATAGGAGTTGTCTTTATTTTTTGTATGACCTGCGTGTCATTGAGAAACGCCATGTAAATTACTTTACTTTATTGCTAAACGCGTTAGCCATAGTAGTAGAAGTAATAGTTGGCGAGCAACTTCATGGAGACACGATGATGGAGATCATGGTGTCATGCCGGTGACAAGATGATCATGGAGCCCCAAGATGGAGATCAAAGGAGCTATGTGATATTGGCCATATCATGTCACTATTATTATTATTTGATTGCATGTGATGTTTATCATGTTTTTGCATCTTGTTTACTTAGAATGACGGTAGTAAATAAGATGATCCCTCATAATAATTTCAAGAAAGTGTTCCCCCTAACTGTGCACCGTTGCGACAGTTCGTTGTTTCGAAGCACCACGTGATGATCGGGTGTGATAGATTCTAACGTTCACATACAACGGGTGTAAGACAGATTTACACATGCAAACACTTAGGTTGACTTGACGAGCCTAGCATGTACAGACATGGCCTCGGAACACAGAAGACCGAAAGGTCGAGCATGAGTCGTATAAAAGATACGATCAACATGAAGATGTTCACCGATGTTGACTAGTCCGTCTCACGTGATGATCGGACACGGCCTAGTTAAATCGGATCATGTTATACTTAGATTACAAGAGGGATGTCTATCTAAGTGGGAGTTCATTGAATAATTTGATTAGATGAACTTAATTATCATGAACTTAGTCTAAATTTTTTACAATATGTCTTGTAGATCAAATGGCCAACGTAGTCCTCAACTTCAACGCGTTCCTAGAGAAAACCAAGCTGAAAGACGATGGCAGCAACTACACGGACTGGGTCCGGAACCTGAGGATCATCCTCATAGCTGCCAAGAAAGATTATGTCCTACAAGAACCACTAGGTGATGCACCTGATCTCCCTGCAGAACAAGACGTTATGAACGCTTGGCAGGCACGTACCGATGACTACTCCCTCGTTCAGTGCGGCATGCTTTACAGCTTAGAGCCGGGGCTCCAAAAGCATTTTGAGAGACACGGAGCATATGAGATGTTCGAAGAGCTGAAAATGGTTTTCCAAGCTCATGCCTGGGTCGAGAGATATCAAGTCTCCGACAAGTTCTTTAGCTGTAAGATGGAGGAAAATAGTTCTGTCAGTGAGCACATACTCACTATGTCTGGGTTACATAACCGCTTGACTCAGCTGGGAGTTAATCTCCCGGATGACGCGGTCATTGACAGAATCCTCCAGTCGCTTCCACCGAGCTACAAGAGCTTTGTGATGAACTTCAATATGCAGGGGATGGAAAAGACCATTCCTGAAGTATTTGCAATGCTGAAATCAGCAGAGGTAGAAGTCAAAAAGGAACATCAAGTGTTGATGGTGAATAAAGCCACTAAGTTCAAGAAAGGCAAGGGTAAGAAAACCTTCAAGAAAGACGGCAAGGGAGTTGCCGCGCCCAGCAAGCAAGCTGCCGGGAAGAAGCCAAAGAATGGATCCAAGCCCGAGACTGAGTGCTTTTATTGCAAGGAAAGTGGTCACTGGAAGCGGAACTGCCCCAAATACTTAGCGGACAAGAAGGCCGGCAAAACGAAAGGTATATGTGATATACATGTAATTGATGTGTACCTTACCAGTACTCGTAGTAGCTCCTAGGTATTTGATACCGGTGCAGTTGCTCACATTTGTAACTCAAAGCAGGAGCTGCGGAATAAGCGGAGACTGGCGAAGGACGAGGTGACGATGCGTGTCGGGAATGGTTCCAAGGTCGATGTGATCGCCGTCGGCACGCTACCTCTACATTTACCTACGGGATTAGTTTTGAACCTCAATAATTGTTATTTAGTGCCAAGTTTGAGCATGAACATTGTATCAGCATCTCGTTTAATACGAGATGGCTACTCATTTAAATCCGAGAATAATGGTTGTTCTATTTATATGAGAGATATGTTTTATGGTCATGCTCCGATGGTGAATGGTTTATTCTTAATGAATCTCGAGCGTAATGCTACACATGTTCATAGTGTGAGTACCAAAAGATGTAAGATTGATAATGATAGTCCCACATACTTGTGGCACTGCCGCCTTGGTCACATAGGTGTCAAACGCATGAAGAATATCCATGCTGATGGACTTTTAGAGTCTCTTGATTACGAATCATTTGACACGTGCGAACCATGCCTCATGGGTAAAATGACCAAGACTCCGTTCTCGGGAACAATGGAGCGAGCAACCAACTTATTGGAAATCATCCATACTGATGTGTGCGGTCCAATGAGTGTTGAGGCTCGCGGTGGCTATCGTTATGTTCTCACCCTCACTGATGACTTGAGTAGATATGGGTATATCTACTTAATGAAACACAAGTCTGAAACCTTTGAAAAGTTCAAGGAATTTCAGAGTGAGGTTGAGAATCAACGGGACAGGAAAATCAAGTTTCTACGATCAGATCGTGGAGGAGAATACTTGAGTCACGAGTTTGGCACACACTTAAGAAAATGTGGAATAGTTTCACAACTCACGCCGCCTGGAACACCTCAGCATAATGGTGTATCCGAACGTCGTAATTGCACTCTATTAGATATGGTGCGATCTATGATGTCTCTTACCGATTTACCACTATCTTTTTGGGGCTATGCTTTAGAGACTGCCGCATTCACTTTAAATAGGGCTCCGTCGAAATCCGTTGAGACGACACCGTATGAATTATGGTTTGGGAAGAAACCTAAGCTGTCGTTTCTGAAAGTTTGGGGATGCGATGCTTATGTCAAGAAACTTCAACCTGAAAAGCTCGAACCCAAGTCGGAAAAATGCGTCTTCATTGGATACCCTAAAGAAACTATTGGGTATACCTTCTACCTCAGATCCGAAGGCAAGATATTTGTTGCCAAGAATGGATCCTTTCTAGAGAAGGAGTTTCTCTCGAAAGAAGTAAGTGGGAGGAAAGTAGAACTTGATGAAGTATTACCTCTTGAACCGGAAAGGGGCACAACTCAAGAAAATGATCCTGAGGTGTCTGCACCGACTAGAGAGGAAGTTAATGATGATGATCAAGATACTTCTGATCAAGCTCCTACTGAAATTCGAAGGTCCACAAGGACACGTTCCGCACCAGAGTGGTACGGCAACCCTGTCTTGGAAATCATGTTGTTAGACAACGGTGAACCTTCGAACAATGAAGAAGCGATGGCGGGCCCGGATTCCGACAAATGGCTAGAAGCCATGAAATCCGAGATAGGATCCATGTATGAAAACGAAGTATGGACTTTGACTGACTTGCCCGTTGAGCGGCGAGCCATAGAAAATAAATGGATCTTTAAGAAGAAGACAGACGCGGATGGTAATGTGACCATCTATAAAGCTCGGCTTGTCGCTAAGGGTTATCGACAAGTTCAAGGGGTTGACTACGATGAGACTTTCTCACCGGTAGCGAAGCTGAAGTCCGTCCGAATCATGTTAGCGATTGCCGCATTCTATGATTATGAAATATGGCAAATGGACGTCAAAACGGCATTCCTTAATGGTTTCCTTAAGGAAGAATTGTATATGATGCAGCCGGAAGGTTTTGTCGATCCTAAGAATGCTGACAAGGTGTGCAAGCTCCAACGCTCGATTTATGGGCTGGTGCAAGCATCTCGGAGTTGGAACATTCGCTTTGATGAGATGATCAAAGTGTTTGGGTTTACGCAGACTTATGGAGAAGCCTGTGTTTACAAGAAAGTGAGTGGGAGCTCTGTAGCATTTCTCATATTATATGTAGATGACATACTTTTGATGGGAAATGATATAGAACTCTTGGACAGCATAAAGGCCTACTTGAATAAGAGTTTTTCAATGAAGGACCTTGGAGAAGCTGCTTATATATTAGGCATCAAGATCTACAGAGATAGATCAAGACGCCTCATAGGTATTTCACAAAGCACATACCTTGATAAGATATTGAAGAAGTTCAATATGGATCAGTCTAAGAAGGGGTTCTTGCCTGTGTTGCAAGGTGTGAAATTGTGCTCAGCTCAATGTCCGACCACGGCAGAAGATATAGAAGAGATGAGTGTCATCCCCTATGCCTCAGCCATAGGTTCTATTATGTATGCCATGCTGTGTACCAGACCTGATGTAAACCTTGCCGTAAGTTTGGTAGGAAGGTACCAAAGTAATCCCGGCAAGGAACACTGGACAGCGGTCAAGAATATCCTGAAGTACCTGAAAAGGACTAAGGAAATGTTTCTCGTTTATGGAGGTGATGAAGAGCTCGTCGTAAAGGGTTACGTCGACGCTAGCTTCGACACAGATTTGGATGACTCTAAGTCACAAACCGGATACGTGTATATTTTGAATGGTGGCGCAGTAAGCTGGTGCAGTTGCAAGCAGAGCGTCGTGGCGGGATCTACATGTGAAGCGGAGTACATGGCAGCCTCGGAGGCAGCACATGAAGCAATTTGGGTGAAGGAGTTCATCACCGACCTAGGAGTCATACCCAATGCGTCGGGGCCAATCAAGCTCTTCTGTGACAACACTGGAGCTATTGCTCTTGCCAAGGAGCCCAGCTTTCACAAGAAGACAAGGCACATCAAGCGTCGCTTCAACTCCATTCGTGAAAATGTTCAAGATGGAGACATAGATATTTGTAAAGTACACACAGACCTGAATGTAGCAGATCCGTTGACTAAACCTCTCCCTAGAGCAAAACATGATCAACACCAGAATTCCATGGGTGTTCGATTCATCACAATATAACTAGATTATTGACTCTAGTGCAAGTGGGAGACTGTTGGAAATATGCCCTAGAGGCAATAATAAAAGCATTATTATTATATTTCCTTGTTCATGATAATTGTCTTTATTCATGCTATAATTGTGTTATCCGGAAATCGTAATACATGTGTGAATAACACACACCAACATGTCCCTAGTAAGCCTCTAGTTGACTAGCTCGTTGATCAACAGATAGTCATGGTTTCCTGACTATGGACATTGGATGTCATTGATAACGAGATCTCATCATTAGGAGAATGATGTGATGGACAAGACCCAATCCTAAACATAGCACAAGATCGTATAGTTCGTTTGCTAGAGTTCTCCAATGTCAAGTATCCTTTCCTTACACCATGAGATCGTGTAACTCCCGGATACCGTAGGAGTGCTTTGGGTGTACCAAACATCACAACGTAACTGGGTGACTATAAAGGTATACTACGGGTATCTCCGAAAGTGTCTGTTGGGTTGACACGGATCAAGACTGGGATTTGTCACTCCGTATGACGGAGAGGTATCACTGGGCCCACTCGGTAATGCATCATCATAATGAGCTCAAACTGACCAAGTGTCTGGTCACGGGATCATGCATTACAGTACGAGTAAAGTGACTTGCCGGTAACGATATTGAACGAGGTATTGGGATACCGACGATCGAATCTCGGGCAAGTAACATACCGATTGACAAAGGGAATTGTATATGGGATTGCTTGAATCCTCGACATCGTGGTTCATCCAATGAGATCATCGAGGAGCATGTGGGAGCTAACATGGGTATCCAGATCCCGCTGTTGGTTATTGACCGGAGAGTCGTCTCGGTCATGTCTACACGTCTCCCGAACCCGTAGGGTCTACACACTTAAGGTTCGGTGACTCTAGGGTTGTAGGGATATGTATATGCAGTAACCCGAATGTTGTTCGGAGTCCCGGATGAGATCCCGGATGTCACGAGGAGTTCCGGAATGGTCCGGAGGTAAAGAATTATATATAGGAAGTGCTATTTCGGGCATCGGGACAAGTTTCGGGGTCACCGGTATTGTACCGGGACCACCGGAAGGGTCCCGGGGGTCCACCGGGTGGGGCCACCTGCCCCGGGGGGCCACATGGGCTGTAGGGGGTGCGCCTTGGCCTATATGGGCCAAGGGCACCAGTCCCAAGAGGCCCATGCGCCTAGGGTTCAAGGAAGGGAAGAGTCCCAAAGGGGGAAGGCACCTCCTAGGTGCCTTGGGGAGGAGGGATTCCTCCCTTGGCCGCACCCCCCCTAGGAGATTGGATCTCCTAGGGCTGGCGCCACCCCCCCTTGGACTCCCTATATATAGTGGGGGAAGGAGGGCCTCTCATACCACATCTTTGGTGCCTCCCTCTCCCTCTCCAACACATCTTCCTCCTCCATAGAGCTTGGCGAAGCCCTGCTGGAGTACTGCAGCTCCATAACCACCACGTCGTCGTCCTGCTGCTAGAGCCATCTTCCTCAACCTCTCCTTCCCCTTGCTGGATCAAGAAGAAGGAGACGTTACGCTGACCGTACGTGTGTTGAACGCGGAGGTGCCGTCCGTTCGGCGCTAGGATCTCTGGTGATTTGGATCACGTCGAGTATGCCTTCCTCATCCCCGTTCTTTGAACGCTTCCGCGCGTGATCTACAAAGGTATGTAGATGCAATCCAATCACTCGTTGCTAGATGAACTCCTAGATGGATCTTGGTGAAACCGTAGAAAATTTTTTGTGTTCTGCAACGTTCCCCAACAAAAATATCCCGAAAATAGAAGTCCTCAGAATGCCATGCCAATTTAATATGATTTTTTTTCGGGAATATTTGATGATTTACTGTGCAAAAATTACCACGGGAGGAGCTGCCACCTGGCCACGAGGGTGGTGGCCCCCCCCTATAGGGCGTGCCCCCTGCCTCGTGGGCCCACGGTGGCCCACCTCCACTTATCCCAGCACCCATCTTCTTCCTCTGTCTCACACAAACCCGAAAAACCAACTCAAGCACGAGTTCCAGCCACTTTTGCTGTGATTTTCGATCTCCTTGCTCAAAGCAGCTCTCGCAAAACTACTTGAGGAGATTGTTCCTTGGTATGTGACTCCTCCATTGGTCCAATTAGTTTTTGTTCTAGTGCTTTATTCCTTGCAAATTTGTGCTGCATAGGTGACCATGTTCTTGAGCTTGCATGTCAAATTTATATGGTTCCAAGTTGTTCTAATGCTTGATATAGGCTCCAGGCACTTGTAGAAGTAGTTGCTATCAGTTTTATTGAAGTTGGTTCACTTTTGTTTGAAGTTACTAAAAATTTCAGATTTTTTTCAGAGAAAAACAATATGCTTAGGAAGATGTTCCAAGGTGGTTCCTCTAAGAAGCAAGGACCCAGAATTGCTATGCACGATGCTGACAAGGATCCACCAAGAGACGCTCCAGTACAGCCTTGCGAATGGCCATCGGAAAATTTTATGGACCGTGCTGGAATTAAAGAAGAATTCAAAGCATATTTGCACAATGCCGGTTTTGAGGAATTTGAGGCCAACAAATGCCCCCAGTATCATGATCTCACAAGTTCATTTGTGAGGAGGTTTGAGTATTCATCTTCGCGTAATTCTCCTTCAGTCATGTTTGATCTTTATGATAAATCTTATAGAATGGACTTAGAGGATTTCACTCTTGCTTGCAAACTTCCATCATGGGGTAGTATTAGGTATCCCCCCTAAATCTGAATTTAGAAACTTTCTTCCTCATATAATTGTGGGGGAATCTAGAGATATAACGCAAGCTACCATAGGGAGCATTCACTTTCCTGCTATACATTATTTTGCTCTCTTCATCGGTAGATGCATAAATGCTAAGGATGAAGCATGTCACATGTGTGTCCCTGACCTTAGCATCCTTAGGAGTGCTGTGTTAGGAGACCAACCTTATCATCTGGGAGCCATTGTAGCTCGTAGGTTGCATCACAATAGACATAATGGAGATTTCTTTGGAGGAATTTATGCAACCCTCTTAGCTCATTTTCTTGAGACAGACATCCGTGAGGGTGATACGGAGTTGCCCACTACATATTTAGATTATGACTGCATGGCATCACATCATTTTGTTGAGCGACCTGAATCACCTCTTTTATATCGTTTAATTTTTAACAAACGGCATGTTGTTCGTATTACTCTCCCTGCTTCTGCTCTTTTTGATTCACAGACAAAAGGAAGATATACTATTACTAGAGAGGAGGCAGATGAGTACGAGAGGAGAGCGGAGGCAGCCCGACTCCATGTTGCAGCTCAGCAGGCGATAACTGCTGCACATCAGTATGATCCCAACTATTCCTCGTCGCAGTACGACCCTAGCCACACCTACGGGTATCCGCCAGGCTATCCCTGGCAATAGACCAACTTAGGCCAAAAGCCTAAGCTTGGGGGAGTACGTATTTCTCAACGACATTACATTTATGTTCACACACACTCATCGCGAGCTGTCGGTGCTCATACTTTTTCACTGTAATATCCATGCTAGTTTATTTTCTTTTTCTTGCTTTCTTCTTGTGTGTTTGATAAACCTTAAGAAAACCAAAAAAAGTTAGTAGTAATTTACTTTCCTGTTGTAGTAGTAATTAAAAAGAAAACCCATAAATATTTCCCGTTCTTCTTTTGCTTGTTGGGAGCTTTCCCGTGTAAATAGTTTTATTTTCTTTTCTTTTCTTTGGGGATCACTAGGAGAAGACCATAATTAAAATGTTGTACTGGCTCTTATATGCTTTAATGTTGATTTAACCCAGAGCCCATATTGCCTTGTCTTCTCCTGTTTATTGAATGCTCGCAGATTCCAGCTTAGTCCAATGCACGTGCACTCTTATTATTATTCACACCATTCAGTCGTGCAAGTGAAAGGCAATTATGATGATATATGATGGACTGACTGAGATGAGAAAAGCTGGTATGAACTCGACCTCTTTTGTTTTTGTAAATATGATGAGCCCTCGTTCTTGATTCAGCCTATTATGAATAAACATGTTTGCAACGACAATTAGAGATCATAGTTGCTTGTGCCATGCTTGATTAGCTATGAGTTATAATGGTTTACCTTGTGTGCCAACATGCTATTGAGATGATTATGATGTGGTATGATGGGGTGGTATCCTCCTCTGAGTGATTTAAGTGACTTGACTTGGCACATGTTCACGCATGTAGTTGAAACAAATCAACATAGCCTTCATGATATTTATGTTCATGGTGGATTATATCCTACCCATGCTTGCATCCAATGTTTATTAATTTTAATGCATGTACATGGATGTTGTCGCTCTCTAGTTGGTCGCTTCCTAGTCTTTTGCTAGCCCTCACCTGTACTAAGCGGGAATACTGCTTGTGCATCCAATCCCTTAAACCCAAAAGTTATTCCATATGAGTCCACCATACCTTCCAATATGCGGTATCTACCTGCCGTTCCAAGTAAATTTGTATGTGCCAAACTCTAAACCTTCAAATAAATATTCTGTTTTGTATGCTCAAATAGCTCATGTATCAACCAAGGTTGTCCTTATCTTCCGTGTTAGGCGGGTTATTCTCAAGAGGAGTGGACTCCGCTCCTCACTCACGAGAAAATGGCTGGTCACCGGGATGCCCAGTCCCATGCTTTATGCAACCTAAATCAAAATTAATTGCAAACAAAACTCCCCCTAGGACCTGATGTATGTTGGAGACACTTGTTGTTTCGAGCAAGTCATGGATTGATGCTTGTTGGTGGAGGGGGAGTATAAACTTTACCGTTCTGTTTGGGAACCGCCTATAATTTGTGTAGCATGGAAGATATCACCATCTCTTAGTTGTTACGTTGACAATGAAAGTATACCACTCAAAATGCAATTTATCTCTATTTCAAAACCGAGCTCTGGCACCTCTACAAATCCCTGCTTCCCTCTGCAAAGGGCCTATCCATTTACTTTTATGTTGAGTCATCACCCTCTTATTAAAAAGCACTAGCTGGAGAGCACAGCTGTCATTTGCATTCATCACTATTAATCTATGTTGGGTATGACTATGATTGGATCTCTTTTACCATGAATTACAATGTCTAGTCGGTCCTTGATCTTTAAAGGTGCTCTGCATTTATGTTTTGCGGTCTCAGAAAGGGCTAGCGAGATACCATCTTGTCATATCATATTATGATTGTTTTGAGAAAGTGTTGTCATCCGAGATTTATTATTATCGCTTGCTAGTTGATTATGCTATTGATATGAGTAATTATGAGACCTGAGAATTATTGCAAATGTGGTTAGTTATGATATATGCTGAAAACTTGAATGCTGGCTTGACATAGTTACAACAACAAGAGCAAACAAAGTTTGTAAAAGTTTTTCTTTCTTTCTTTCAGTTTGTCAACTGAATTGCTTGAGCACAAGCAAGGGTTTAAGCTTGGCGGAGTTGATACGTCTCCATCGTATCTACTTTTCCAAACACTTTTGCCCTTGTTTTGAACTCTAACTTGTATGATTTGAATGGAACTAACCCGGACTGACGCTGTTTTCAGCAGAATTGCCATGGTGTTGTTTTATGTGCAGAAAACAAATATTCTTGGAAAGTCCTGAAACTCCATGGAACACCTTAGAAAAAAAATCCTCGCCAAAGATGAAGACCAGGGGGCCCACACCCTGTCCACGAGGGTGGGGGCGCGCCCCCCCCTCTAGGGCGCCCCCCTACCTCTTGGGCCCCCTGGACGCCCTCCGACGCCAACTCCAACTCTATATATTGGCTTTCGGGGAGAAAAAAATAAGGGAGAAGAAATCATCGCGTTTTATGATACGGAGCCACCGCCAAGCCCTAAAACCTCTCTGGAGGGCTGATCTGGAGTCCGTTCGGGGCTCCGGAGAGGGGGATTCGTCGCCTTCGTCATCATCAACAATCCTCCATCACCAATTTCATGATGCTCACCGCGGTGCGTGAGTAATTCCATCGTAGGCTTGCTGGATGGTGATGGGTTGGATGAGATTTATCATGTAATCGAGTTAGTTTTGTTAGGGTTTGATCCCTAGTATCCACTATGTTCTGAGATTGATGTTGCTATGACTTTGCTATGCTTAATGCTTGTCACTAGGGCCCGAGTGCCATGATTTCAGATCTGAACCTATTATATTTTCATGAATATATGTGAGTTCTTGATCCTATCTTGCAAGTTTGTAGTCACCTACTATGTGTTATGATCCGGCAACCCCGAAGTGACAATAATCGGGACCACTCCCGGTGATGACCATAGTTTGAGGAGTTCGTGTATTCACTATGTGCTAATGCTTTGTTCCGGTTCTCTATTAAAAGGAGGCCTTAATATCCCTTAGTTTCCAATAGGACCCTGCTGCCACGGGAGGGTAGGACAAAAGATGTCATGCAAGTTCTTTTCCATAAGCATGTATGACTATATATGGAATACATGCCTACATTACATTGATGAATTGGAGCTAGTTCTGTGTCACCCTAGGTTATGACTGTTACATGATGAACCGCATCCGGCATAATTATCCATCACTGATCCGGTGCCTACGAGTTTTCCATATAATCGTTCTCACTTATTTACTTTCCCGTTGCTACTGTTACAATCACTACAAAATACCAAAAACATTACTTTTGCTGTCTTTACTTTTGTTGCCGCTACCACCACTATCATATTACTTTGCTACTAAACACTTTGCTGCAGATACTAAGTTTCCTGGTGTGGTTGAATTGACAACTCAGCTGCTAATACTTGAGAATATTCTTTGGCTCCCCTTGTGTCGAATCAACAAATTTGGGTTAAATACTCTACCCTCAAAAACTGTTGTGATCCCCTATACTTGTGGGTTATCATATACATACACAAATTATCTTAGGCACTCCAATAGTACATCCACTACACATTCACGCATTTCACATCTTTCTACATCTACGGGAACTTACGAAAGGGTTAACGTAAATTGCCTCTCTCTCCTCCCCTGATTTTCATGGTGGTGGGCCCCTCCCTCCCCCCAATCTACAATCAACAGCTCACACGTTTCACATTACGTTAATTACGTAACTGGGATTACGTAGGTGTAGCATTACTCATCCTAGAAAACCCAACTAAGCCAACCTCCCAGCATATCGCGCGGGAAAAGACCCGGCCGCGCCGTTTTAGTCGGGATTACCGGATTACTAGTAGTAGTATCGATGGATCGCGCGAAGCAACAATTTTTTTTGAGGGGGCGAAGCACCTAGTTTAAAAGGAAAAAAGGCGGTACATTCACACTCCTGTCGCGGTCGCATTGCACCCCACACACGTTCGGTCCTGCACACGGCTCACGCAAATGGAACGCGCTTCGGCTTGCCTCTTCACTGAAACGTGGGACTGCACTTGGAGAAACCGACCATGCGCCAAAATCCCCCCGCCCACCGCGCGAAAATCCTCCCCCCCCCCTCCCACACCCAAAAATTCCCCCCAAATCCGATTCAACCGCCCTTCGGCCAACTAGCCAATAATATTCCCCAAACCCCCTCCCCCCTGTCCCCCTCCACTCCATTCGCTCCGCCAAAGCCGCCCTCCCCGCCGCGCCGATACGTCGGCACCGCGGTTCGGCGATCCCCTCGCTCCCACAGTACGCTCTCGTAGACTGCAGTCCTCTAGCCGCGCCGCCACCTTTGGCTACGTTCTTGTGGAGGTGCACTGCGGTCAACGCCGCCACCGTTGGCGACGTTCGTGTGGAGACGCACGGCGGTCAGCTTCTCCCACGGTACGCGCATTCTAAACTGAGGCCCTGTTCATGTTGGTGTAGCGCTGAATGTTAGCTGATAGACGCTGTTAATCTCACTGTTTGCCGAAGTAGTTTACTGTGAATATGCTCTGCTTAAGAACCTTCCTTGCCCTGTTCTGCACTCAACCTGCTTAGCTGAGATGGCATGCCAAGGCCGATTAGTTGCTAAAATATCCTGCCATATATTTATTGTGACATAGATTGCCATGGTCAGGTAGCCAATCTGTTAGCTGAAATAGCTCTACACCGTTTTATACTCGATATTTGTTGCTGCGATGGCCTTCGATAGTTCGATGGCTGTGTGCTCGGCCTCATTGACTGCTGAAACAGCCTGCCATAATTTGGCACTCAAATATGTTTGCTGAATTAGCTTTACATATATTTCGTTACTTAGATCTGCTCGTCCAAATATCTTGCCATAGCTTTAGACATCGACCTAGGTATTTTTTTCTGGACTTCATAAAAAAGTATATATGTTTTTCCTGTAATATCTAGTAGAAGAACTAATTTGTATGTCTAACAGATGGGTAGGACTTGGATAACTTCTGTTCGAAGATTCTCTGTTGCATATGTCGAGGGGGTTGAAAACTTCATGAACTTTATCAGAGCTGAGTACGGTGGTCCGAAATCAGATGTGCTCTGCCCATGTAGCAGTTGTATGAATTCAGTTACAAGACCCCAGTCAACTGTGCAAAATCATCTACACTTGTATGGGATGTCGGTCACATATACTAGGTGGGTTCATCATGGTGAAGCTGTGAACGTCAATGTTATTGACTACGTGGAAGTAGCAGATCACCATCTTGATCTACCTGATGCTCAGGTGGAAGAGGAGGAGGAGGAGGTGGTGGCGGAGCCAGTGATTTTGACCAACATTGAAATAATGCTACGAAATGCTCGTGCATTCCGTGAACTTTCACCTGCAGAAGAAAAATGGTGGGCCCGCATGTTGGAACAATGCAAGGTTGCTGTCACCCCAGGAAATAAGCTGTCAATATTCTCAGCTATGGTCACCTTTCTTTAGGTGAAGACATCTGAGCAGATGACCAACAAATCATTCGATGCAATGTTTATCTGCTTTCCGCGAATCTTTCCCAAATGCGTCTGAGCTGCCACACACCTACAGTAAAATGAAGAACTTCCTTCGTGTAGTTGGAATTCGATATGATATGATCCATGTTTGTAAGAATAATTGTGTTCTGTTCCAGAAGGATTATGCCAACTTAAGTGAATGCCCGAAATGCAAATCATCAAGATGGAAAGATGGCGATGCTGTGAAGAGGATTCCTCATAATGTTCTGAGACATTTTCCAATTACGCCAAGATTGTAGAGGTTGTTTCATGATGCTGAAACAAGAGAGGATGTACTGTGGCATTCTAGGAACCAGGAGTACAGAGATCAGAATGTAATGAGCCATCCATCTCATTGTAGTGAGTGGAAAAGCTTCAATGATAAACACAAGGAGTTTGCTGCTGACCCAAGAAACATTAGACTTGGCTTAGCTTTAGATGGATTTAACCCATTTGGCCACCAGAGCGCCACATATAGCATGTGGCCAGTGCTTGTTATCCCTTACAACATGCCTCCAAATGTTTGCACCAAAGAATCAAACTACATGATGGACTTGCTCATCCCAGGTCCAAAAAGTCCTGGAAAGGACTTTGATTTGTTCATGGAGCCTCTTGTGGAGGAACTTCAACAACTATGGAAGGGTGTTCTCACTCGAGACCTATATAGCAGCCCACCATCTGATTTCTTTCTGCATGATGTTATAATTTGGTGCATCCATGATTATCCGGCTTTGGGCACTATGTCAGGGCGAACGACACATGGTTACAATGCATGTGTTCGCTGTGACAGGAATCCGCTGTCATACGCAATACTTAGCAAGATCTGTTACATTGGACACCGCCGTTTCCTTACCAAGGACAAGCCGCATCCTAGAAAATACCGAAGACATGTGTTCAATGCAAAGCATGAAAACCGTGATGCTCCAAAGAGACTCACCGCCGATGAGTTGCAAGTGGAATTAGAGAAGGTCAGGCATGTTACACTAGGAAACCATCCTGGTAATGGTAGCGGGAAAAGGAAGCGTGGCAGGGTAGAAGAGAAATTATTGTTTACCCGCAGGTCCACTTTGTGGGACTTGGAGTATTGGAAAGATTTGGATCTGCGACATAATCTTGATGTGACGCACATCGAGAAAAATATATGTGAAAGCATTATCGGCACACTTCTTAATATTGAAGGCAAGACAAAAGATACCTTAAAATCTAGGATTGATTTGACACACCTGGGTATCAGAAAGGATTTGCAGGTGCAAAATGAAGGTAAACCACGGGATATGGCACCAGCTGTGTACGTCTTGGACAAGGTAAAAAGAAAAGAATTCTGCGAGGTCCTGTCATGTGTGAGATTCCCACATGGATTTTCTTCCAACCCTGAAAGGAGAGTCAGTGTAGATGGAAACAAGGTACAAGAGTTGAAAACTCATGACTGCCACGTCCTACTTCAAAGGGTTTTACCTATTATCCTTAGAGGATTGGGCCGCCCTGACTTATACAAAGCAGTTGCAGAGTTGGGACAATTCTTCAGGGAACTCTGCAGTAGGAATATCAGGATAGATGCGTTGGAGCGTCTTAAAGACAAGATACCAACTATCCTATGCGACCTTGAGAGGATATATCCTCCAGCCTTCTTTGATGTGATGGTGCATTTGGCTGTTCATCTACCTGATGAGGCACAATTTAGAGGTCCAGTACAGTATGGCTGGATGTACCCTATTGAAAGGCGGCTAGGCACTTTCAAGGGCTATGTTAGGAACAGAGCTAGACCTAAGGGTTCTATTGCAGAGGCCTACATTGCCACAGAAGCGTTGACATTCTGCTCAAAATACATTGAAACAGCTGATCAGCTTAGAAAAGAGGTGGGTGAAGACAATCCCGGGCTCAATGTTTTCGATTATTCTGCTCGAGTTACAGGGAAGAGTCGACAAGAGGACAAACCTAAAGATTTGGACAAAATGGTTTGGTATGTATTGAATAACTATCCTGAGATACTACCTTATATCAAGTAAGTGCAGTACTGCAGCTTATACATCATAATCTACTAAACTTGCAGCACATTCTTATATATTTAGATGTTTGACACGATCACTATGTTGTGCAGCATCTACAAAGAGGAGTTACTGCCGCAAAATCCAAGAAACATTGACAAACTGGTTATGGTAGGATTTGCGAAATTGTTCAAGAACCATGTAAGCTTTTGAAGTGCACTATCAGTTTTTTTAACATATTGAGTACATAAGATGATCATCTTGTCTATTTTCTAACCATAGGTTAAGAAGATGCGGGAGGATGGGCAGGCAGTTGATGATGCCCTTTACTCACTAGTAATGGGTCCTGATACTCGGGTAAGACATTATGAATCTTGCGTTGTTGGAGATGTGCGCTACAACACCCTTGCACGAGACGAAGGCAGGAAGACACAAAACAGTGCCATCATGAGCATGGGTACATATGACAAAGAGACAACTGAAATGTATGCTAACATACAGACATTGTTCAGTTGCAGTATATCTCCAGTTTCGAGGATCATCGGTGTGTGGTTCTGTTGTGCTGTCGTTGGTATAACCTGTTTTCCAGGATCGCAAAACCCAGAGCTGATGATTATTTCAAATCCATCAATGTCATGGCGGCGTACCAGACCAATGAGCCTTTTATTTTGGCAAATCAAGCAACACAGATATTTTTCTTGGAAGACACATTTGCACATAGCGATGACTGGAGAGTATTGCAAAGGTTTGAGCAGAGGAATTCATTTAATGAAGTTGCACAACAAGATGATGCTTACACTGCTCCTGATGTACAAGATAACACAGATGTTCCTAATATCTTTGAGAACCATCACGTCAATGACGCCGGCGAAAAGATTGCCTGTCGTGCTGTGGACATACAAGAGTTGATCAAGAAGAAGCCAACGTTCGAGGACGTTGAGGACAAAGAAGAAGATGACACCGTGGGGAATTACGATTCAGACTGATACACATGGCGAAGATGTTGCCGCTGCTGCTGCGGATGATGATTACATTGCTTTTGTCGTATTTGCATGTCAGAAGACGTTTTTTATCTACTATGTGAAATTGTGTTTGCTATGACAACTGAAACCTGATGAACATGTTGTTTAGTATTTTGCTGTGAGAACATCACTTGTTATGTATGCTGATTTGTGTTTGGTGATTGTATGACAACTAAAACATGATGACATTGTTGTTTAGTTGTACTCATATTTGGCTGTGAAACTTGAATTTGATGACATAGTTTGTTGTTCGACTGCAATTTGCTCGACGTCTTCGAATGGGAACAAAGCTGACCCAACAGGTCCTCTGCTATTTATTTATATATATGAGCAAAAGGGGATACCCCCAGATTTCCATTAATAGAAATCATTAGATGTTCACAACACTACGCCCAGCCTGCTATACAGGTTTCATTCATTACTAGTTTCAGCAAAGTGCTCATGTCGTAGCCACTGAATACATCACGAGTGCTACATACACTACAAATAAAGAGACAATCATCCTACAGAGCACATCGATTTTGCCCATTATCTTCACAAGCTCTTTCATCTCCTCATTGCTGTCAAGGCCGTTCAGTAGCTGTTGCTTGGCCATGATCAGAGGAACTGCATCTTTAACCTTCTGCTCTGCATCTTCCTCTTCTGCCGTTCCTTCAGTTACTTGTCCAACACCCCAACCTGCTGGTATTGGGATTCCTCGGCTAACCAAATAATCAGCGTAGTTGCATTCCCCCACATCAACAACTTCCCAGAAATACAAATCACACGAATCTTCCCTTTTCTGCGTGAATCAAATTGGTAGATCTTCAACCAAACTATTAAAAAATCAGCAATGAAAGCAGTAGAACAACACTTAAACATATTATTACCCCATGATTCGGGCATTTGTAGAAGACTCGGCTAGGGTTGCAGATTGTGGTTGAGACACGACGGATGACTCTGCGTGATTTGCAGCAGTGGCACCACACCAACGGCAGCGGGTTGCGATGAGCAATCGGCTGTGGTGCGCGTGCCGGCGAGGGTGTGATGAGACCCACAGGCGATGGTACGGGTGGCTACTTGGCGCATATCTGGTTGTTGCCTGCTGAAGAGCAGGTGGACGAGCAGCAAGCGGACATGGTTGCTGCGGCCAGAGCTTCTGATGCTAGGCAGAGTAAGTAGAGAAGAGGAGAAGCGAACGTTGGATATGTCAGTTTCATTACTTGGAGAGTAGCATAGCACCATATATAATCATAGTCTAGGTTTGGATTCGAACCAGCTACAGGAGCACGTCTTTCTTTTTTCTAAAACTCGGCAACGTCTCTTTACTGGTACACTAGCTTGTTCTGTACGCCTTCCCAAGTCATTGATTTTCTTTCCCTTTTTTGCGAGGAAGGAAGGAGGACAAAATTGAGAGTTCCTGGGACTCGAACCCAAGACCTCTCGGTTGAAAACCAAGGGTGCTAGTCACTTATTTGGCTAACGTTCCCTGTTAGGAGGATGGCAGACGAACGCATTTTCCTCGCAGTTTTCTTCCTATATATAAAAAAGCATGCTACTTGGTGTCCGCTTAGTCAACAAACGATTGTGCCAACCTTGACTGTTGGATTGACATTCAACGTCCGTCGCGCTTCTTCAGTCTCTTCTTCCTCGAGCCGCCAAAGCCAAACCAGTGCCGGCGGGACCGCCTGCTCCCGCCTCCCACGGCTGGCTGTGATCTTCCCCGGCTCCTGTTCGTTCCCGTCCGAGGCCTCACCATCGTCATCCGCCTTGGTTCGCTCGCCGCGGCACAGCCCTCCGGTGTTGTCAACATGGTCAACAACCGAGAGGAATAAGGAGATGACTGTACATGGTGAGGATGACAGTAGGGACCCAACAGCGCGCGCAGTAATTTAGTTTTTTCGGGATGGGGAAGGGTATCAACTGGGTTGTGCGGGGCCCGTGGCCCATCTAGCCCAGGCTTTTGTTTCATATGTTTAGCACATGACCAGCACAGTTTGTTTTTTTTCCTTTCTGAAAATGGCTAGCTAGCTATTTTGTTTTTTGCAGAATAACCAACGTAGGCCTACTTGCTTTTCTACGCCCTACTGGGCCGGAAATCTTTCAAGACGAGGAATGATGCATTTTGCCCAGAAAATGGGCTATAAGTAATAAGAAATGGGCTATAAGTAATAATAAATGGGCTGTAAAATGAAAAAATACAGCAAACAGGCAATTAGTTTCAAAATACTGTTTTCTTTCGGATTTTGATATTTTAATTTTCATTGTTTTTGTGCGGGTAATATTTCATTGAATTTAAATTAAGGTATATTTAGATTTAAAATTAATTTGAATATGGCTAGAAATTTCGGGCTGTATGCTGTTTGGGACAGATTTGGAGGCTGACTTGTGGGTCTACTAGATTGACGTGTACTTTGGCTTTGTTAACTTAGTCCACAAACGATTCTAGCAGCAGTGACCATTGGATGTTAATCCAACGACTGTGTTGCTTCTTTGATATCTAATCTTCTTGCTCCAGCCGCCCAAACCAGCTCCACTGGGACTGCCTGCTCCCGCCTCCCATGGCAGGCAGTGCTGCCGCACAAGCCGCACCGCCCCACCCTACTTCATTGCTGGCCAGGCCATTCCTCTACTCACCCACACCTCCTGTTATTTTCCGGCAACGGCAGCCGGACTAGTAAACCCTCGTACTCCCCACCGCATGGGCAACCATTGCCGAGTCTTCCCCAGCTCTGTGTCATTCCCTTCCTGGGCCTCGCCGTCATCCCACCGCCATGGTGCTCTCGGCGCGGCCTGGTCAACCTGGTCAATGAACGACATCCATCGGCCGTGGACTGTACGCGCAAAATAATGATTCCTCCACCTGATAGTTGGGACCCACCAGAAGGGCCTCTGTATTTCGCGAAAAAAACGTTCCCCCTGCTGACATGTCAGACCCACCAGCTATATCTTCGCACGCAAGGAAGTGCCTCCTTATTACGCACAAAAAAAATGAATACTCCCTTGCTAGCTGGGACCCACCATAGTGGGAGGATGACTTGTGCGCCAACTAAGTTGACGGGGACGGAGGGCTTTGTCAACTTAGTCAATATGAATGATTCTAGCTCCAGTGACTGTACGATGTCCATCCAACGACCGTAGTGCTTCTTCAACCTCTGGTCTTCTTGCTCCAGCCGCCCAAAGTAGCGCCGGTCGTGCCGCATGCTCCTGCCTCCCGTGGCCGGCTGTGCTGCCGCGGAGGCCTCAC
Organism: Triticum urartu; assembly: GCF_003073215.2. Classification (NCBI taxonomy): domain Eukaryota; kingdom Viridiplantae; phylum Streptophyta; class Magnoliopsida; order Poales; family Poaceae; genus Triticum; species Triticum urartu. The sequence goes on along the minus strand of NW_024117654.1, from coordinate 20,553 downwards.
CGCCCCCTACTATTCCCACCGCTGGCCAGGCCCTGCGGCAACGGCAGCGTCACACGGCAGCCGAACCAGTGAACCCTCGTACTCCTCTCCGTGCGGGCTTCCACTATCGAGTCTTCCCCGGCTCCGCGTCGTCCCCTTCCTAGGCCTCGCCGTCGTCCACCGCCGTGGTGCTCTCCGCGCGACGTGGTCAAGGAATGACTTCCATTGGAAGAGTACTATATGTGGAGAGGCTGACAGCTGGGTCCACGGCCAGAGCCCAGTTTTTTTTTGTGATTTGCCAAGTAAGTCGCTTTGTCAGGCCTGTTGGGCTGCAAATCTTTCAAGACGAGGAGAGCTTTCATTCGGCTGGCCGAGAAAATGGACCATCAGTAATGAGAAATGGGATGTACATTTTTAAAACACACAATCCAGCAATTAGTTTCAAATATCTTTTTTTCATTTCAAGATTTTAAATTACATTAATTTTTATGCGTGGAGAATTTGTTGGATTTTATATTGATATACATTTATTTTTAAAATCAGTTTGAATGTGAGTCAAAATTCCGGGATTAAAAACAGTTCGGACCGCACCGAAATATGCAAAATTTCGTATAATTTTTTAACCGTGGCCACAATATGGGCTGTAATGCTAACAAAAAGAATATGGGCTCCAAAAAACTTAAGAATTAGCAAATGGGCTGAAAATTAATAGAAATAATGGCAGATGGGCTGTATGCTTCCACAGATTTGAGGCTTTCCTAAAAAAAGGTTGACGCACAAGCAGTGACTGTTGGATGTCCATCCAACGGCCGTCGTGCTTCTTCAATCTCTGCTCTTCCTGCTCCAGCCGCTCAAACAAGCGCCGGCGGGACTGCCTGCTCCATCCTCCCCGCGGCCGGCTGTGTTGCCACGCAGGCCTCACCGCCCCATCGTACTCCCATCACTGGCCTAGCCATTCCTCTACTCACCCACACCAGCTGTTATTCTCCGGCGACGGCAGACGAACCAGGAAACCCTCGTACAGTCGTACTCCCCTCCACGTGGGAAACAACTGTCGAGTCTTCCCTGCCTCCGTGTTGTTCCCTTCCTAGGCTTCACCGTCATCCACCGCCCTGGTGCTCTCGGCGCGGCCTGGTCAACGTGGTCAACGACCGACATGCATCTGAAGTGGACTGTATGTGGAGAGGCCGACAGCTGGGTCCACGACCGCACGCAAGGAAATTCCTCCTATTACGCGCAAAATAATGATTCCTCCACCTGACATCAGGGACCCACCGAAAGGGCCTCTGTATTTCACGAAAAAAACATTACCGCCACTGACAGCTCGGACCCACCAGCTATATCTTCGCACGCAAGGAAGTGCCTCCTTATTACACATAAAAAATGAATACTCCCCCTGTTAGCTGGGACCCAGTATAGTGGCAGGCTGACTTGTGGGCCTACTAAGTTGACGGGGACGGAGGGCTTTGTCAACTTAGTCAATATGCACGATTCTAGCTCCAGTGACTGTATGATGTCCATCCAACGGCCGTAGTGCTTCTTCAACCTCTGGTCTTCTTGCTCCAGCCGCCCAAACCAGCGCCGGTCATGCCTCGTGCTCCTGCCTCCCGTGGCCGGCTGTGATGCGGCAGAGGCCTCACCGCCCCCTACTACTCCCACCGCTGGCCAAGCCATCCCTCTACTCACCCACACCCCCTGTTACTCTGCGGCGACTGCAGCTTCAAACCGCAGCGAACCAGTGAACCATCGTACTCCTCTACGTGTGGGCATCCACTATCGCGTCTTCCCCGGCTCCGCGTCGTTCCCTTCCTAGGCCTCACCGTCGTCCACCGCCCTGGTGCTCTCGGCGCGGCGTGGTCAACGTGGTCAAGGAACGGCTTCCATCGGACGTGGACTGTACGTGGAGAGGCTGACAGCTGGGTCCACGGCCGCAGCAAGGAAGTGCCTCCTTATTACGTGCAAAATAATTATTCCTCCACCTGACAACGGGGACCCACCGGACGGGCCACCGTATTTCGCAAAAAAAACGTTTACCCCTGACTGCTGGGACCCACCAGCTACATCTTCGCACGCAAGGAAGTGCTTGACAGTCGGGACCCACCTGGTCGAAGCGTACGTAGCGTTGCCATTCTGGTCGCGAACGTGTACGTACATATATACTGGTCGATGTAGAGGTGCGCACGTGTCGTAGTAGAGGCGCACACGTAACATGTACATGTACGTACAGCGGCCAGGGTGCAAGAAAGAAAATACGGCCACGTATGTGTACATACGGGCGGGGTCTCGAACGCCTACTCGCGCATACGTACAGCCAGGGCTCGTGTACATGGTTGGGTCGGAACGGAGAAACAGTGTCATCGTCGTGTTCATGGGGAGGCAATGGAATGCGTGGTCGTGTTCATCGGGAGGGCTTGGACGGAACAGGCGATGGAAACGAGGCCTGGCCTAGCGCAGAACGGAGGAAACGGCCTTGTGTTCGACCGGCCACATTCGATACGGGATCCTGTTCATCGGGAGGGGTCTGGCGTACCGCAAAACGGAGAAAACAGACCTCCTACGGTCGAAACGGGGGTCCTGTTGATCAGAAGGGGTGTGGTGTACCGCAAAATGGAGGAAATGGACTTGTGTTGGAGCGCTACGGTCGAAACGGGGGTCCTGTTCATCGGGAGGGGTGTGGCGTACCGCAAAACGGGACTCCACGGGATACTGTTCATCTCCACCGTCGACCTCCTCCAGCCACCACGGGCTCCTGTTCATCCAGCCTCCACGAGCTCCTGTTCATCCAGCCTCCACCACGCGCTACTCCACCGGCTACTGTTCAACCACCCCTCCACCGTCTACTGTTCATCCAGCCCTCCACACCATGGGGCCCTATTCAACCACCCCTCCACGGGCACCCCTCCACCGTCTACTGTTCATCCAGCCCTCCACCACACCACGGGGTCCTGTTCATCCAGAGGCAACGCCACCGCTCACTGTTCATCCAACACCCCCCCCCCCCCCCCCCCCCCCGCAACGCTCACTGTTCATCCCAGAGGCAGCATCAATCGGCTTCAGTTACCAGCGATCGATCACTCGGGTTCAGTAACGCGTAGCCTGCAGTGCAATCGCTCGGGTTTAGATAGAGCCCAACGCCTCGCTCGGGTTCAGTTAGAGCCAACGCCTTGCACACACGCGCGTACGTGTACGAGAGAAACGCGCATCGCTCGGCCCCCGACCTCCCACCATAACCGGGAACTCCCCGAAATTTTCCTCGCCCTCGCTTCTACCACGGTTTTTTCCGTCATGGACGGCCCAAAGAATGTCATGCAGCTGCGTCTCCGGCCCGCCCAGGACGAAAATCCCATTTTCTGTCATGATTTTTTGTCATAGAAGTAGGAGCCCACCACATCTATGATGATACCAGGTTTTGTCACAATTATCGTCATAGAAGTGTCATATGTATGACAGAAAAAAAATTCGTTCGGCCCAAAATGACACAGATGTGTCTTTTTTTGTAGTGTATCCCACCCCCAATAGATTACAGTGTCAAAAGGATTCAATGGTTTACCTTGTTGTCACTTGTAATCCTAGGAAATAGTTGGGAATATTGCACGTGTCACATTTCTGAGTTTGCACACACAACTTATTCACATACTTTTACTAACCATGTATGTTGCATGGTTGCTACTATGAGATTCTTGCATGTATTTCTGTTTACTAACAGATTGGCATTTTGTATCTTTAGGTGAAGAAATGCCTGCTGCAGTTCTCACGACTTTGTCGCGTTGCATCAACGTGGTCGGCAGTATGTATATGTGTTCTATGGAAGAAGTTACTGCGTGCCTTGGTTAACTAAGTTTCTAATGTAACAAGATGCTTTTTAATAACTGGAGTCAGTTTCCCCAAGTTATAACTGGAGTCAGGTTCAGCTTCCCCAAGTTATAACTGGAGTCAGGTTCCATTGTGTCCTTTTTACATGGTTGTGCATGGCAGATCTTCTCTTCAGCCAGGAATGTTTTGGGGTAGTCAATCATCACTAAACATTGACAAAAACAAGCTCATTTTCTTCTGCAGACTGTCTTATATCCACAAAATCCATCCGCTGCTACAAATTACATATGCCCTTCAGGAAAATTACTACACTCTTTATCATTTTGTACTACTTGTTCTGGTTTTATGGACATACAGGAATTGACCGCTTTAAACTAAAAAAACTCATATTTACCATAGTACTTGTTGGTTAACATTGTACCATATCCGCACAACTGAACCGAAGAACTCACAGGATCAATATTATTCTTATTTGCCAGAAATAAAGGTATGGATGTTGTAGAACAGGAACATTGGTGTTTGGAAGCCTAAGTGGAACAAGTACTAGTTATCTGCTCTACTGAAACTAGTGGCAGTTATAGGGCACTTGGAAACAAGTATTGGGAGCTTGCATATACCAAACTTATCTGCCAATTTTGTCATAAAGCATGAACACAAACTTGTCTATTCAACTGATTGGTCTGCCATCAGAAGCTAGAATACATACTAGGAAACCAAACAAAGGGTAGCATGTAGAAGTAAAAAAACTGTATCCTGAGGTTCTGTGGTCGGTTTATCGGGCTCCTGCTGCATATATAGTACAGTACAATAATTAAAATGATGGCGATACAAGGGCAAAATGACTACTTTTTGGTAAGCATAAACTCATGACGTTATGTTTCTTCAGTGTATTATCGGCAAACCAAGAAACAACGGTAGAAAAGCTATAGGGCATCAGGGCGAGCTTGAGTCCCTACCATCCCAGGCGAGCTTGAGTCCTTTCTTTTGAGAAATATCTACGTGTTCATTGCAAAAAATATAGAAAGTGCACACAAGGACACACCCGAAGGACCCAGAATCACAAGTATCCTCCAAACTTTACACAAAAGACCTAAAAATGTCGAGGAGACCACACCCTTATTGGTTGCTACCACCATCACCGTCGGAGAAGATATGACGTCCGGCCAAACCCTAGCTACGAAACTAACCTAGACCAGCGCTATGCAAATCGCGTAGGAGATTTGTCAAGCATCCTTAAATCCTATGGGAATTTCGGCCTCTGGATTTCAATACTACTGTGGGGCTAGAGGATTTAATCCAAAGTTCATGCCATTTTCTAACTGGTGGGGAATGGTTGTCATTAAGAGGAGATTGACGTTAGTTAGACCAATCGGGCTGGTTAAACATCTCGAGTCACAATTGAATACAGACATCTCTCTCTCTCTATCTCTCTCTCTCCATGCTCGGCCGATTGTTTCCATGGCGACAGTGAATCCCGGTGGCGACGGTTGTTATCCCGGTGACAGAGATGAGAAAAAAGTATCGCCAGCGGTGGGGGTGGAGGCATACATGATATGGAGTTAGGGGAGGGCAAGTACATAACACCGGATCTCGAGCATGTTCTAGACATTGCTATCGCCACCACCCGACCATTCGATAGATACCATATTTGTCCAAGTTTCTCGATTAATTATGTTCCACTCTATTAACATATTTCTTTTGAAACTTGTGTAACTTTATAAAATCAAACAACCGTATACATCATCCACCATCCACATCAAACCAAAGTATAACCAATAACTAGAGCCTTGCAATCCGCTTAAATTGCCGCAGCGCTGAAGGAAATATGCCCTAGAGGCAATAATAAAGTTATTATTTATTTCCTTATATCATGATAAATGTTTATTATTCATGCTAGAATTGTATTAACCGGAAACATAATACTTGTGTGAATACATAGACAAACAGAGTGTCACTAGTATGCCTCTACTTGACTAGCTCGTTAATCGAAGATGGTTATGTTTCCTAACCATAGACATGAGTTGTCATTTGATTAACGGGATCACATCATTAGGAGAATGATGTGATTGACATGACCCATTGCCACTACTAGGGAAAAGGCTAGCAGCAGCGCGGGTTTTAGGTGTATCAGTAGCGCGGGGACCGGTGCTACTAATAAGGGGCTACAGCTAACACGTAGCAGTAGCGCGTGCTCACTAGCGCTACTGCTACACAAGTGTAGCAGCAGCGCTCTTAGTGGAAGCTCGCTGCTGCTAATAGCTATAGCGTGCTTCTCCTGTACGCGCTACTGCTACTACCGCGCTGCTGCTAACTTTTCTCCACTCGCTACTGCTAATTTTAGTAGTTTTTTTGGCATATTTGTTTTGTATTTGAATAGGCTTTATAGAAGAATCTTTAGCACATACAAATGTCATCATGATACACATACAAATGTCTGCGAGACCAGAAATGTAATCATAGCATATACATACAAATAGTCTCGTCATAATCATCATCCAACACAAAGTGGTATCTTGTCATCATCTCGAAAATAGCGATACATGCAAGTCTCGAATACTTGCAACTAGAACGCCATCCATCTAAACAAAGGTATACGCGAGAAGAGCTGTCACTATGAGTGAGAGCGGAACTATGCAGTACATGAGGTGGCAGTTACGAGTCCTCTCTCGCGCTAGCGTGAACCTCAAGTAACTAGCTTCTCCTTCTTGTCTGCTTTTGAAGCCTTTATGGCTGGTGCCCGAGAACCCATTCACTTGCGCCTGACACTCATGCCACTCGTTGTACACCCCCGGAACCTTCCCTTTGTACACGACATATCACTTCCATCTCGCCATCAAGAAACTAGGTACCTGTTAGAGATGCATGTTCATGAAGAGGATGTACCATCATATATATGCAACAAAATATACTAGAGCAACACCGAAAAAGAAAGGGTTAGCAACTAGATGCATCATACAGTACGCAAATTAATTAACTAGAGGTACCTAGGTCATCGTACGCAAACTAACAAAGTAGCGTTACACAAGTTTGGCAGGGACCGTGGACATCACAAAGTTTCATCGCTACAAAAAGTATACAGGTTCAACCGACACATATCATCATCATCGGCATCATAAATCACTAGAAGTTCCATCCTTCCATATCATAGAGGATGGACCCTAGCTCCTTGAATGGCGTGAGGTCTAGATGTTGCATGCCTATGCGAGTTCGGACGTCAGCTCGCGATATAGGGCCGTGGTGGAACATCCCCTTTACATCGACGACTTCTTTCATGATGATCGTCGCAATGTCGCTTTGGATGCGAAAGAAGGCATCTCTAAGTTTATAATCCGCTTCTCCATGAGATTCTAGCCACTTGTGCATATGATCATCATTTCTGTTTCTCATGCGAAGCTTTTGGTGATCCGTGTTGAACTGAATCATGAGATGGACGATGTAGAATCCATCCTTTTTGCTTGGTTTTGGGACATGGATGCAGGAGAAGTTAGTTTTATGCGCAAAACCCATCTTCTTGTTCCTTTGTTTCCTGATCTGCATCTGGCCACCTCTAATGTTGAAGCCTTGGAGAGCATCATCTAGAATATTCATTATGTGGGTGTAGTCTTTTTTCTCGTAGTCTCTGGAAGGGTCAAAATACACGGCGTGGGAGACTTGCGGGTAAAGAACGATAAGGACGGCGCGCCCGTTGCTGCGGGGAAAAGAAACCTCAAATTATTCCCCATAGATAGAGAAGGAATGATTGAAATGTATGAAAGGGTTGTTCGGAACTGACTTACTTTGGATGATAAGGCACGAGGACAATTTCCCTGTCCTTATTTTGTACCATGAAGTTTTGGAGGTAGTCCCTAGCAGTTTCACGCTGAAAGTCGCCGAGACTCAAGAAAGACTCATGCATGTAGTACGGATCCGCCACACAGATTTGCGAGACTTCTTCACTCTTCATGACAGAGCTCATATGTAGCGCAAAAAGGCGGACGATTGTAAAATCGAGCCGCCTTGCCAGAAACATCTCAAAGATATGGTCAAACCGCAGGAAGAACACCTCCGCGGGCCGTGTCTCGACGTAGCACTTCCCCTCAGGCACACGAGCCGCTTATGTCGGATATCCTGGATCCTTTGAGGCTAGTAGGCTTTTCTCAGTCGACAGCACATGGTCCTGCAGTCTCCTGAGATCCCCTGATAGTGCCTCCAGCGGTTTCGGCGGTAGCATCGGCTCGCCCATGAGATGGAACATGGCCGCACCATTCACGGGTACATGCTCTTCAGAATGCATCGTCTGGCTGCTATGTGCTCTGGCTTGTTTGGAGGCAGCTATCTTCCCCGATCTCTTTCTCTCCTTTTTCTTGGGCACACCTTCTAGACCCTTCCTTAACCCCTGCCCCGGTGTTCCCGGGCTAAGTACTGTATGACCCTCGCGCCCGGCTAGTTGAGCCTGTGTTGAGGCGGCATCTTCAGGCATGTCCTGTGAGGATTTCATGAAGAGACTTTTTGCAATCCCTACTACGACCTTCCTGCCCAGGCATATCATCCATATCCTCATTAGCAAGCTGATAGCCCGATTCGTCATATGGTTGACTCATCAATTCTATGTCACAGTAATACGCGTTTGTATTGAGGAAATCCATAGGGTCGACCTCCGTCTCATCATCCATTCTCTGTTCTACAGGGCAAATTACATCATCCAGTACTATTGCACCCCCTGCATCATGTCGTCCGCCGCTCTCACTCGGCACTACAGGAGCTGGTAATTGCGTAGGCGGGGTGGTGGTCTCCGTACATGCTTGTTGATGTGTAGTTATTGGTGTGCTCTCGGCCGGCTCCAGACGAATAAGATTCTTCAGCCATATATAGCAGCACCCAACCCTTGTAGCTTCCAATCCGCGGCGGGGTCTCGTCGTTCGCTCCCACATGCTGTACTAGAGGAGGCAAATCCTCGTGCCCCGATTTCACACTGGACAAGCTAACCCCGAAGTGCCCAGCAGGGATCGGCTAGTTGTGGAATGTGGGTTGCAAAGGGTCCATTATCATCCCCTTTCCCACGTCCACCTTCTGGCCTTTGATCAAGTAGAGTATGGTGCACAGGGTTTCTTTCGCCTGCAAACACATATGTCTGTGGCGTGAAACATCCGAAAGGCAACAAAAATGGAATATTATATATATATGGTGGTGCGACATGTAATTACCATGATGGCGTCGAGCTCAGCCAAAGACGAAGGCCCACCGAGCGCGCCAGAGACTGAGGACGGGCTGCTATGAGCGGGAGCGGCTGCGAGAGGAGGCCCGGTTGCGTGGGCAAGTGATGGTGCGATGATGTTGTTGTTCATGGAGTTTCTCTCGACGAAACTGGGCAACGGGAAATCATGTACCGTCTTGTCTGGATTTTCCTTCGTCCAGTTGATGATAACTGGAAGCAAGTTAGTAGCGAAATCATATCTGCAGGCAGTTACAGCTGCATTGACTGCCTGCTGTAACAACTCATATTTGTCCTCGGCTGCTTTTTTCGCGTCCTCAGCTGCTTTTTTCTCGACCGCAAGCTTCACCTTCGCGTCGATGTCCGCCTGACTAAACTTCTTTTTCTGCTTCTTGGCCTCCGGGCCCTCGGTGTAAAACACCTTCCACGTGGCGCCGTCTCCAGCGCCGTGCACACAACCATATTGCGGTCGCTGGCCCAAAGGGAGTCCCTTAAGTTCGTTCAAGGCCGGGTTGAGAGGGGTGTCCCACTTGGGCCTCATCGGAGAAGTAGGGCTTTCGGCTGCAAGCTGGTGTTGCTTCTCCAGTAGTCTAATCAATTTCCTCGTGAGCTGGTCCGTGTAAAAAACCTTTTTCTCCTTGTCCCACTTGTAGCGGGCCCTGATGAAGTCACACTCCAAGGGGTTGGTGAACTTCGCGAAGGGGTCTGGGAGACCCGCGGCTTAACGTTCCGCGTCCTCCTTATCCCATATGGGCCTTTTACCGAGGTAGCCACGGCTTCCGAGGCGATGCTTCCCCGTGTTCCTTTGCTGAAGGCTCTTGAATTTCGCATCCTTAGCCTTGGCGTCCTCGGTAGCGCAAGTGTCCTTGAAGTTTTCGAACTCCTCTTCCGTAAGTGTCGGATTATCCTCCAGAATCTTGGACAGGGGTTCCTCAGCCTCAATAGCTCGTTTCACCCTCCCTTTCCAGGAGGCCAAATCATTGCTGAACATGCCCATGGCATGATTGTTAATCTTTTTCATCTTCAGATCATCCCACGGTTGTTCTCTGTTATCATCCCGGTCGGGGAACTTGAATCTCTTGTGCAACTTCGTTAGGAGCAACTGTGTCAAATGTTCTTTACTCCTTAAGTCATCGTCGTTGATGCTCGTGCATTCCCATAGGATGCATCCTACTTGGTTCCCATAGCACTTGCGAGGTTCTTCCGGCTCTAACGGCTCAAACTTGCCAGGTGCCATCTTTGTGATCACAAGTCGTCCAATCCCTAGTTTGTTAGGTTTTCGTATCCTCTGCTTCTTATGCTTCCTCTTTTCGGTAGCGGCATCGGCGTCGGTACCATCCCCACCGGTATCTTCCCCGCCGGTACCTTCCCCACCGGTCTCGACGCCGCCATTGGTGCCAGCGCCGTCGGTGTCGATGTCGGCGTCAGTACCATCATCGAGGCGGACCTGCAAACCTTGCTTAGCAGTCAAAAAGTCGAGGTAGTCTTGTTCACCCTGAAAATCTATCTCGTATGCATCTTGGTCAGAAGGCCCAGTTTCTTTGTTGTTCGACATGTTTCCTATGATTAAGTGTCCTCATTTATTTCTAAAAGTATGAATAAATGAGAAATGACATAAAAAAGAAATCTATGTGCCAGCACTTGATATGCCAACTATGTAGCACAAATCATGCCTTTATTCATGGGGAATTTCGGCATGACCTTTGCTAAAAAATGGACATATCGAGCGCCTGAAATTCACCGGAACGGAAATGAATCAACATTCCGGCGTAACATAGGCCACTCGGATCATTTACCAAAACATGACATATCCACATATCACATGTCCAGTTCAAATTTGCATATAAATTCAGCTAATTTTGAAACCTATCTAAATTCATAACTAAATAGATAACCTATTAACATAACTAAAACCTAAGTAAATTAACCGAAGAACCCTAGCTAGCAGAGAGAGGGAGGGGGTGGTTTACAGAGGGTGCAAGGGCGAGGAGGCAGGCCCGACGACGGCCGAGGTTGGGAGGGGAGGAAGCAGAGGAGGGAGGCGAGGGCCGACGGGTCGGGGGCGAGCGCGCCGGGGTCGGGGGCGAGCGCTGGCGCCGGGGGCGAGCGCGCCTGGGTCGGGTGCGGCGGGGTCGGGGGCGAGCGCGCCTGGGTCGGGCGCGGCGGTGCGGTGGGGGGGAAGAGAGTGGGGATTTGGGGGAAAAGTGGCGGGATGAAGCAGGGAGAGTGAGAATTTTGGGTTAAGTGGACGTAGCAGTAGCGCGTTTATACGAAACGCGCTACTACTACCTTGACTAGCTGTAGCTCTTTTTCAGTAAAGCGCTACTGCTATAACCAGTTTCCCTTTTTCTTTTCCTTTATTTTTCTCACTTTTTTATTTCCGAGAGCAGTGAATGAAGGGAAGGCGATATATATTGCATCATTTGACGGTTAAATATGTATGCAAAATAGGAACATAAATATTACATCATTGGACCCATGCATAATAATGGCTAAGTGTGTATACAAAATAGGAACATATATATATATTACATCATTTGACCGATTCCTCAGCGCTGACGTTTTCGTTTTTTAGTCAGCTTCTTTCCCTTCTTGTTCATCGAATAATAATTGAGCCCCTCATTGTGACTTTGCCTTTTCCATGGAGTACAATTTTTCTTTGGTAATGTATTATTGATTCTTCTTTGAAGTATACTTCATCATCATCGTCATCTTCCCTCATTGGGTTGCCGTACTGATCATAGTCTTCCTCATTGGTGACTCCATCCATTCCAATGATGTTCCTTTTGCCTCTCCTCACGACAACACGACTGGGATTGCATGGGTCGGTTATGAAGAAGCATTGCGTCACGTGCTTAGCGTGTACCCATGGCTCGTTTTTTGCGATAGCATTCATGGTAGCGCTCTTGGCGTCGGGTATAGTCATGGTAGTGAAAATCCGGTTTTCTCTTTCGACATTCTTAGCCCATCTGACATGGAACATCGTCGTGTTGTGCATTCCAGAGTAGTCAAGCTCCCAGATCTCCTCGACCCTTCCACAAAATCGTTCAGTTGCGCCGTTGTCGCTGCCGGTCATGCATTCCATCGTCACCCCTGAGTTCTGATCATCACTGTCCATATCTTTGGCCTCCGTGTAGAACGTGTATCCGTTGATATCATATGCCTAATAGGTTACGAGGTTGGGCGAGGGGCCATGTGCTAAGGCGTATATGAGCAATCCATCCTTAGAGCCCTCCTCCGGGGGATTAGCAATAATATGCTCTTTGAACCAATGCAGGAAAGTGGAGTTGTGCTCTCTAGTAACTTCGGCGTCTGTCTTGCATACCCCCCGGTCACGATACTTCTTTGCGATAATTTCTTTGTGTAGTGCCACGAAAGGATCTACCTCGTCTAGATGTTGTAGCACTACCAAGTTTGCTCTGTCAAAGTAGCTGCGTCGATCTGAGTATGCCACGTGCAATTCCCTGTGACTGTTGCAGTGACCTTCTCCTTCGAGCCTCCCATCATGCTTGTTAACGGGCAAACCAACACTAACACCAGGCGGCTGGTCTGCACCATATAGAAAATTCTCACAGAAAGAGATGCACTCTTGTGTCAAATAGCCCTGGACGATGCTTCCATCCGGACGGGACATGTTACGAACGAATCCTTTGATGATCCCATTCATCCTCTCACACGGCATCATGTTGTGCAGGAATGACGGCCCCAGGTCTATTATGTCATCCACAATATGGACACACAGATGCACCATGACGTCAAAGAACGCGGGCAGGAAGTACATCTCAAGCTCATTCAGTATCACAATGATCTCTTCCTGTAGCCTTCGGAGCTGCTTCACACTGATCGACTTTCAAGAGATGACGTCGAAAAAGTTGCAGAGACCAATAAGCGTGTCACGGACGTGCTTATCCATTATCCTCTAAGGGCAACAGGTAGTATCTGCGTCATCATCACATGACAGTCATGGGACTTCATCCCGCTGAACCTTTTCTTGTATGTGTCTAGATATCTGCTTATCTTGCCACAGTAATCGGAACTAACTTTGACTCCGGTAAGGCACTTAAAGAATTGATGGATCTCAGCCTGACTTAAGGTGAAGCAAGAAGGGGGGCAATAATCCTCTTTCTTTATTTTCTTGCCCTTCTTCTCCCGTGCCTCTGTCTTCATCTCTGTCTCGTCTGACATTTTAAGGTGAAGCAAGAAGGGGGGCAAACCTCTGTCCGGTTATTTTCCTTCATGTCCTGCACCGCCGATCGCAACCACCTGTCCACCATCGTTCCACTGACCATCGTCAACTCTGCATGGTAATAATAAACAAATTGATTATAAAAATGCGTGCATTCATCAAAGTCATACAAAAATTCAGCATGACCTTCCTTAAAAATAGGACATGTATAGATCTAGAGTTTGCCCGGAATTCACCGAAACGGAAATAAATCGACATTTCGGCAAAACATAGGCAACTCAAAAGCAAAATTTGGCGTCAACTCATGCCACACACACAATTTCCATAAACATATCATACACACATAAACATATTTCCATTTTGCAAAAGCATGAAATTTTAATCACCTCTATCTCGAGATCGAGCACACGGTGGAGATGATGATGTAGGGAGGTCAAAAGTGCACAAAGCTCTTCTTGACAACGAAAGATCTAGTTAGGGGGCAAATAGGTCACTTAACTAAATGCTACATCTACCTAGCTAGCTAATTTGGGAGGAGACAAATTCAACTAGTGGAGGGGGAAGGAAAAAGAGAAAGGAGATGCATTAATGGAGGTGGTGTAGTTATAGCTAGGAGTAATGAAGAGAGAGAAAGGTAGGTAGAAGAGGGAGAGTAATGTGGGGAGAAGTATTGAGGAAGAAGAAGAGTGAGAGAGGGAGGATGTGGGAGGTAGGGGAAAGGGAGGAGAGGAGATGGGGAGGGGGAGCTGGAAAAAGGTGGTGGGTGCTGCGTCTTAGCAGTAGCGCGGGAGCAAAAGTGCGCTGCTGCTAAGAGCGTAGCAGCTGCGCGCTTTCCTATCACGTGCTACTGCTAAACGGGCCAACCGTGTGCACAATTTCAAAATTAGCAGCAGCGATGTGACAAAAAAGCGCGCTACTACTATGGCATTAGCAGCAACGTGCTTCCTGACGCCGCGCTACTGGTAAACTTAGGTCGTTGTGTACTGTAGGTGGATTTTTGTAGCAGCGCGGTTTAAACATCACGCGCTACTGCTAAATTTGCACTAGTAACGCGCTTTCCTTAACCGCGCTGCAACTAATTAGCAGCAGCGCCTCTTTTTATGCCGCGTTGCTGCTAAGATTCTGTGTATAAGGTTTTCCCTAGTAGTGTCCATTAGCTTAGCACCCGATCGTTTAGTATGTTGCTATTGCTTTATTCATGACTTATACATGTTCCTATGACTATGAGATTATGTAACTCCCATTTACCGGAGGAACACTTTGTGTGCTACCAAACGTCACAACGTAACTGGGTGATTATAAAGGAGCTCTACAGGTGTCTCCAAAGGTACATGTTGGGTTGGCATATTTCGAGATTAGGATTTGTCACTCCGATTGTCGGAGAGGTATCTCTGGGCCCTCTCGGTAATGCACATCACTTAAGCCTTGAAAGCAATGCAACTAATGAGTTAGTTGCAGGATGATGTATTACGAAACAAGTAAAGAGACTTGCCGGTAACGAGATTGAACTAGGTATTAAGATACCGACGATCGAATTTCGGGCAAGTAACATACCGATGACAAAGGGAACAACGTATGTTGTTATGCGGTCTGACCGATAAAGATCTTCGTAGAATATGTGGGAACCAATATGAGCATCCAGGTTCCGCTATTCGTTATTGGCCGGAACCGTGTCTCGGTCATGTCTACATTGCTCTCGAACCCGTAGGGTCCGCACGCTTAACGTTACGATGACAGTTTCATTATGAGTTTATATATTTTGATGTACCGAAGGTTGTTCGGAGTCCCGGATGTGATCATGGACATGACGAGGAGTCTCGAAATGGTCGAGACATGAAGATTGTTATATTGGAAGCCTATGTTTGGACATCGGAAGTGTTCCGGGTGAAATCGGCATTTTGCCGGAGTACCAGGAGGTTACCGGAACCCCCCGGTAACTTAATGGGCCTTAATGGGCCTAGTGGAGGAAGAGGAGAGGAGGCCTAGGGAAGCCGCGTGCCCCTCCCCCCCAAGTCCGAATTGGACAAGGAGGGGGGCGACGCCCCCGCCCCCCCTTTCCTTTCCCCTCTCTCTCTCCTTCCCCCCAAGTCCTAGTCCAACATGGAAAAGGGGGAGTCCTACTCCCGGTAGGAGTAGGACTCCTCCTGGCGCGCCCCTTGCCTGGCCGCACCTCCTCCCCCTTGCTCCTTTATATACGGGGGCAGGGGGCACCCCATAAACACAATAATTGATCAGTGATCTCTTAGCCGTGTGCGGTGCCCCCCTCCACCATAATCCTCGATAATATTGTAGCGGTGCTTAGGCGAAGCCCTGCGACGGTAGAACATCAAGATCGTCACCACGCCGTCGTGCTGATGGAACTCTTCCCCGACACTTTGCTGGATCGGAGTCCCGGGATCGTCATCGAGCTGAACTTGTGCAAGAACTCGGGGGTGCCGTAGTTTCGGTGCTTGATCGGTCGGGCCGTGAAGACGTACGACTACATCAACCACGTTGTCATCACGCTTCCGCTATCGGTCTACGAGGGTTCGTAGACAACACTCTCCCCTCTCGTTGCTATGCATGACCATGATCTTGCGTGTGCGTAGGAATTTATTTGAAATTACTACGTTCCCCATCAGTGGTATCCGAGCCTGGTTTATGCGTAGATGTCATATGCATGAGTAGAACACAAGTGAGTTGTGGGCGATATAAGTCATACTGCTTACCAGCATGTCATACTTTGGTTCGGCGGTATTGTTGGATGAATCGGCCCGGACCGACATTATGCGTATGCTTACGCGAGACTGGTTCTACCGACGTGCTTTGCACACAGGTGGCTGGCGGGTGTCAGTTTCTCCAACTTTAGTTGAACCGAGTGTGGCTACGCCCGGTCCTTGCGAAGGTTAAAACAGCACCAACTTGACAAACTATCATTGTGGTTTTGATGCGTAGGTAAGAATGGTTCTTGCTAAGCCCATAGCAGCCACGTAAAACTTGCAACAACAAAGTAGAGGACGTCTAACTTGTTTTTGCAGGGCATGTTGTGAAGTGATATGGTCAAGACATGATGCTAAATTTTATTGTATGAGATGATCATGTTTTGTAACTGAGTTATTGGCAACTGGCAGGAGCCATATGGTTGTCACTTTATTGTATGCAATGCAATCGCCCTGTAATGCTTTACTTTATCACTAAGCGGTAGCGATAGTCATAGAAGCATAAGATTGGCGAGACGACAACGATGCTACGATGGAGATCAAGGTGTCACGCCGGTGACGATGGTGATCATGACGGTGCTTCGAAGATGGAGATCACAAGCACAAGATGATGATGGTCATATCATATCACTTATATTGATTCCATGTGATGTTTATCTTTTATGCATCTTATCTTGCTTTGATTGACGGTAGCATTATAAGATGATCCCTCACTAAATTATCATAGAAAAGTGTTCTCCCTGAGTATGCACCGTTGCGAAAGTTCTTCGTGCTGAGACACCACGTGATGATCGGGTGTGATAGGCTCTACGTTCAAATACAACGGGTGCAAAATAGTTGCACACGCGGAATACTCAGGTTAAACTTGACGAGCCTAGCATATAACAGATATGGCCTCGGAACACGGAGACCGAAAGGTCGAGCGTGAATCATATAGTAGATATGATCAACATATTGATGTTCACCGTTGAAACTACTACATCTCACGTGATGATCGGACATGGTGTAGTTGATATGGATCATGTAATCACTTAGAGGATTAGAGGGATATCTATCTAAGTGGGAGTTCTTTAGTAATATGATTAATTGAACTTAAATTTATCATGAACTTAGTACCTGATAGTATCTTGCTTGTTTGTGTTTGATTGTAGATAGATGGCCCGTGCTGTTGTTCCGTTGAATTTTAATGCGTTCCTTGAGAAAGCAAAGTTGAAAGATGATGGTAGCAATTACACGGACTGGGTCCGTAACTTGAGGATTATCCTCATTGCTGCACAGAAGAATTACGTCCTGGAAGCACCGCTGGGTGCCAGGCCTGCTGCTGGAGCAACACCAGATGCTATGAACGTCTGGCAGAGCAAAGCTGATGACTACTCTATAGTTTAGTGTGCCATGCTTTACGGCTTAGAACCGGGTCTTCAACGACGTTTTGAACGTCATGGAGCATATGAGATGTTCCAGGAGTTGAATTTAATATTTCAAGCAAATGCCCGGAACTGAGAGATATGAAGTTTCCAATAAGTTCTACAGCTGCAAGATGGAGGAGAACAGTTCTGTCAGTGAGCATATACTCTAAATGTCTATGTATAATAATCACTTGATTCAGCTGGGAGTTAATCTTCCGGATGATAGCGTCATTGACAGAATTCTCCAATCACTACCACCGAGCTACAAGAGCTTTGTGATGAACTATAATATTCAAGGGATGGAAAAGACAATTCCCGAGCTCTTCGCGATGCTAAAAGCTGCGGAGGTAGAAATCAAGAAGGAGCATCAAGTGTTGATGGTAAACAAGACCACTAGTTTCAAGAAAAAGGGCAAAGGGAAGAAGAAGGGGAACTTCAAGAACAACAGCAAGAAAGTTGCTGCTCAGGAGAAGAAACCCAAGTCTGGACCAAAGCCTGAAACTGAGTGCTTCTACTGCAAGCAGACTGGTCACTGGAAGCGGAACTGCCCCAAGTATTTGGCGGATAAGAAGGATGGCAAGGTGAACAAAGGTATATGTGATATACATGTTATTGATGTTTACCTTACTAATGCTCGCAGTAGCACCTGGGTATTTCATACTGGTTCTCTTGCTAATATTTGCAACTCGAAACAGGGACTACGGATTAAGCGAAGATTGACTAAGGACGAGGTGACGATGCGCGTGGGAAATGGTTCCAAAGTCGACGTGATCGCGGTCGGCAAGCTACCTCTACATCTACCTTCGGGATTAGTTTTAGACCTAAATAATTGTTATTTGGTGCCAGTGTTGAGCATGAACATTATATCTGGATCTTCTTTGATGCGAAACGGTTATTCATTTAAATCTGAGAATAATGGTTGTTCTATTTATATGAGTAATATCTTTTATGGTCACGCACCCTTGAAGAGTGGTCTATTCTTATTAAATCTTGATAGTAGTGACACACATATTCATAATGTTGAAGCCAAAAGATGCAGAGTTGATAATGATAGTGCAACTTATTTGTGGCACTGCCGTTTAGGTCATGTCGGAGTAAAGCGCATGAAGAAACTCCATTCTGATGGACTTATGGAACCACTTGATTATGAATCACTTGGTACTTGCGAACTGTGCCTTATGGGAAAGATGACCAAAATGCCGTTCTCCGGAACTATGGAGAGAGCAACAGATTTGTTGGAAATCATACATACAGATGTGTGTGGTCCGATGAATGTTGAGGCTCGCCGCGGATATCGTTATTTTCTCACCTTCAGAGATGACTTAAGCAGATATGGGTATATCTACTTAATGAAACATAAGCCTGAAACATTTGAAAAGTTCAAAGAATTTCATAGTGAAGTTGAAAATCATTGTAACAAGAAAATAAAGTTTCTACGATCTGATCGTACGTGGAGGAGAATATTTGAGTTACGAGTTTGGTGTACATTTGAAACAATGCGGAATAGTTTCGCAACTCACGCCACCCGGAACACCACAGCGTAATGGTGTGTCCGAACATCGTAATCGTACTTTACTTGATATGGTGCGATCTATGATGCCTCTTACTGATTTACCGCTATCATTTTGGGGTTATGCTTTAGAGACGGCTGCATTCACGTTAAATAGGGCACCATCGAAATCCGTTGAGACGACGCCTTATGAACTATGGTTTGGCAAGAAACCAAAGTTGTCGTATCTTAAAGTTTGGGGCTGCGATGCTTATGTGAAAAAGCTTCAACCTGAAAAGCTCGAACCCAAATCGGAGAAATGTTTCTTCATAGGATATCCAAACGAAACTATTGGATACACCTTCTATCACAAATCCGAAGGCAAGACTTTTGTTGCTAAATTCGGAAACTTTCTAGAGAAGGAGTTTCTCTCGAAAGAAGTGAGTGGAAGGAAAGTAGAACTTGATGAGGTAATTGTACCTGCTCCCTTATTGGAAAGTAGTACATCACAGAAACCGGTTTCTGTGACACCTACACCAGTTAGTGAGGAAGTTAATGATGATGATCATGAAACTTCAGATCAAGTTGTTACTGAACCTCGTAGATCACCCAGAGTAAGATCCGCACTAGAGTGGTACGGTAATCCTGTTCTGGAAGTCATGCTACTAGATCATGATGAACCTATGAACTATGAAGAAGCGATGGTGAGCCCAGAGTCCGCAAAATGGCTTGAAGCCATGAAATCTGAGATGGGATCCATGTATGAGAACAAAGTGTGGACTTTGGTTGACTTGCCTGATGATCGGCAAGCAATTGAGAATAAATGGATCTTCAAGAAGAAGACTGACGCTGATGGTAATGTTACTGTCTACAAAGCTCGACTTGTGGCAAAAGGTTTTCGACAAGTTCAAGGGATTGACTACGATGAGACCTTCTCACCCGTAGCGATGCTTAAGTCTGTCCGAATCATGTTAGCAATTGCCGCATTTTATGATTATGAAATTTTGGCAGATGGATGTCAAAACTGCATTCCTGAATGGATTTCTGGAAGAAGAGTTGTATATGATGCAACCAGAAGGTTTTGTCGATCCAAAGGGAGCTAACAAAGTGTGCAAGCTCCAGCGATCCATTTATGGACTGGTGCAAGCCTCTCGGAGTTGGAATAAACGCTCTGATCGTGTGATCAAAGCATTTGGTTTTGTACAGACTTTTGGAGAAGCATGTATTTACAAGAAAGTGAGTGGGAGCTCTATAGCATTTATGATATTATATGTGGATGACATATTGCTGATCGGAAATGATATAGAATTTCTGGATAGCATAAAGGGATACTTGAATAAAAGTTTTTCAATGAAAGACCTCGGTGAAGCTGCTTACATATTAGGCATTAAGATCTATAGAGATAGATAAAGACGCTTAATTGGACTTTCACAAAGCACATACCTTGACAAAGTTTTTGAAGAAGTTCAAAATGGATCAAGCAAAGAAAGGGTTCTTGCCTGTGTTACAAGGTGTGAAGTTGATTAAGACTCAATGCCCGACCAGTGCAGAAGATAGAGAAAAGATGAAAGAAGTTCCCTATGCTTCAGCCATAGGCTCTATCATGTATGCAATGCTGTGTACTAGACCTGATGTGTGCCTTTCTATAAGTCTAGCAGGGAGGTACCAAAGTAATCCAGGAATGGATCAATGGACAGCGGTCAAGAACATCCTGAAATACCTGAAAAGGACTAAGGATATGTTTCTCGTATATGGAGGTGACAAAGAGCTCATCGTAAATGGTTATGTTG